>NC_136515.1:13866059-13868559 GCF_053919585.1 Euprymna scolopes
TTATCAATATAGTACTTCATATAATCTGTCATATACGTTGGCTTCTCTGTAAGCAATCTAATTTATTATTATTCATATTATTATTCATATTATTATTCATATTATTATTATTATTATTATTTTATTATTATTATTATAATTATTATTATTATTATTGCGATTGTTTTTGTTGCTCTGATTATAGTTAATAAAGTTCTTATTATTGTTGCTGTTATTATAGTTAGTATAATGGTTGTACGTCTTCTTTTTATTATTGTTGTGATTATTACCGCTCTTTTCTTAATATTACCATTGCTATTATTATCCTTGTTCGTCTTGTTATTGTTATTATTATTGCTCTTTTACCATGGTCCTTAATGCCGGTAATGTCGTTTTGATCATTATTATTATTATTATTATTATTATTATTATTATTATTATTATTATTATTATTATTATTATTATTATTATTATTATTATTATTACTATTATCATCATCATCACCATTATTATTATTATTATTATTATTATTATTATTATTATTATTATTATTATTATTATTATTATTATTATTATTTAAAAATATTTCTAAATTTAATAGTCTGGCCAAACTGATACCTCCCAAAAGATATTTAAATAAACATTTCCAAACAACCAAAACATTTTCAAGTCAAGTTTTCGTGAGTAATATTGTTGAAAATAATGCAAAATATGTCCAATATAATTTGTATGTTTTATCGGAAATAAATTGTTTTGATTATGTAGTGTTTAAACAGATTTATAATGAAATGTATTTATTATTGAAAATGTAAATATATTTCATTATAAAGCTGTTTAAACACTACATAATCAAAACAATTTATTTCCGATAAAACATACAGATGATATTGGAAATATTTTGCATTATTTAAATTAATAAGACTACTATTCTAACCTATGATATTTAAGAACAATCTGGCGAGTTTTTTCTGCTAAAGTAATTTTTGCGGTCATAGTTATATAATCCTATACATTACCTCCTCTATCTTGGAGATATGAGACAATGTAGTAAAAGTTGTATTTTTACGTGATGCCTTTTGGAGTTATTTCCCCTTATTTGAGGTTAGCAACCTTTTGTTCTTTCTATTATCAGGATACCATCCTCCTAAGACCTTACCACATTCTTACCCGATCATTAAATATATCTTCGTTCGTAACTATACAATCCTCTAAGCATTATCGCTTCCTTTTGAACTGACACTTTGGCTTGGCGATGAATTTTCTGTAAACGTTACTACTGAGTGATGATTAGTTTTAAACTATGTTGACAAAACATGATTTGCTGAAATTCGAAATAGTGTATCTTCGTTTATCATCAATTGCATCGTTAATAAGAACAAGTCCAAACAAAATAATGAGGTACACTTGACTTGAACAGGGGATCATTCGATCCGTAGTCGAATGCTCTTCCACTAAGCTATATCTCTTATAATAGTTTTGGGGTTTAAACAAGAATGATTTGCTGAAATTTTGTTATCTTACCTGGCCGATCTTATGTAAAATATTCTCCTACATATTTTTTTAATTTATAAGTTTGAAAAGATATTTCTAAGACCGGATTTTTCTCCCTTTGCGTATTATCGGACGAAATTCTTAACAAACCTATCCAAGAACACTTATAATCACGTAAATGAATCTGTGTGAAATTTACAAATAATAGGCTCAGCCATTTCGGAACACATCAGGAATAAACTCGCACACACCCGAAGTGACTTTTATAGAATAATAGATGCAAATCCACGTTCCCAGACGTAAGCTTTTAGCGCTCATCAGTTTTGACAGGAAATATGTTTTGCAGTAGTAGTCCCCTGATCTTCCGATCCCCCCTCTCTCTCTCACACACTCTCTCTCTCTTTATCTCTCTCTATCCCCTCTCTCTCTGTCTATCCGTTGAGACCTGGTCTTACGTATTTGCTCACTTAAATTACATATAAATTCATATTGTGAAGAATTTGGCTGAACTCGTCGAAACTGCTTGTCACGCAAAGGCATGAGTATGAATTTTACAGGATCCATATGTATTAATGAAAAACATGTCCAAATACAATCGGGACAAGGATCGATAGAACCTCGTCCACTTCCGTTTGTGAATGATTAAGTATTTCATTATTAATTACAAAAGTCGAAAAGGTGAGTTTCAAGCAATAAACATATTGGGATAGAAATGTCTTCAATGAATAATTGTGATTATGTTGACTAAAATAAAATCACAAAATTATTTTGATTGGATGCGGAAATAAAGAACTAACAAAACCGACTGAGATTAAAATATGATTATTAAATTCTTGATTAATGAGAATTTTAAGTTTTAGATAAAATCTTTTCCCGTTTTTTTTTCTTGCAGATTTTCGTGAGGAAGACATTTTTAGTCATAAACTTTCAATAGAAAATACAAATAATGAGTTTAGATTATTTTAGAAAATATGTTTGCAAATTTAAATGGCGAATAGTAGAATTTTTAATTATATTTCCTGAACTTGTG
>NC_136515.1:13876059-13936059 GCF_053919585.1 Euprymna scolopes
AACTATGGTCATAACTACTTTATTATATTCAAAACATCACATCAAAACACAAGGGTATTTGGCCTTTTTTCTCCGTTCTACAGCATATGTTCTAGATGGTCTCCATTTAGCTTTTTGGGGGGGTGGTCACGCTGTATAATTGCCACGATTATGCAATTCTTAATTAAACCTGATAAACACGAAGACATATGGTAAGGAAATACGGCTTATAATACTCGAGGCTTTTACAGATATTCTGACGGGGGTGGGGGATACATTATAAAAAGAGTAATACTACCTTCTATCAGAGGAGGCTTAATTATTAAAGTTTGCGCTGGAAATGCAATTATTAATAAATATGCGTCTGTAAGATACGTCAATTTAATTTACACGATCTGAAATGAAAATTCGACTTTCATTATGATTGGCCCTTCTTTGTGTACGAAGCCATCTGACAGAATCGACGTCAGGGATTTTTTTACAAAAGTTCTATTTTCATTTTATCTGCAAAATAATTACCAACGCGTCTGAAAACACTGAAATTGTTCATGAACTGTGAAACAGTTCATAAACATTTGTTACAAAATTATAATTTTGCTATAAAATTTCAAATAAAAACTGCTTTTAGAAAAACGTTCATACTTTTATATCTGCTTTATAAAAAGCTATGCTCTATGCAGTGTTTGTTATCCGTATCTAAGAATTTGTCATACGTCACTGCCACCAAATAGCTTTGTAAATTAAGAAGTGTCAAGCTTAATTAAAATTAAACCGTCTAATAATCAATGCATTTGGACTAACAAAGAAACAAGTACTGAAAATAGCTTAGTATGTAATACACTAGCGGTTCAGCTTGCCTTTGATCGAGCCCTATGTACTGTTCATAATTCCATGTGAATAGGTATATGAATACTAAATTTTTCACTCATGTCCAGTATACCTATATCTAAAATTTTAAATCTTTAAACCCAAACTTGGCGGAGGAGTTTGATAGAGTCTGCAATGGTCAACTCTTTCAAATTTGATCTCTTGGCATCCAGATTTTCTCCCATAAACTAGTTAAAAAGCTTTCATGTTTTACCTCTTGGCAGCGAAAATTTCGCCGCAAAACTAATTAAAAGGCTACATGTCTGAATACCCTTTGCGTATTTTTCAAATGCTTCGATACAAAAATGGCTGGATTTTCCTAGAGACTACAAATGTCAAATCTTTTGAACTTTGACTCCTATGCAGCAGAATTTCGGGGCAAAAATGGATTAAACAGATAGGCATATGTCGGACTACACTTTATGTAAAATTTCAAATATTTAAACTAAACATTGGCTGAGTAATTTAACAGAGACCGCAAAGATTAATTTCTCTTTTTTAGTTTGACCTCGATTTTGACCCCTGACCATTTATTGTTTTGGGCTTAAATCAAATTAAAAAAAGTTTTATGTATGTCCAAGTAACCTATATCTTAATTTGAAGTATATAAACCCAAAATTTGCAGAAAATTATGGTAGAGCTTGCAAAGGTCAAAATCTTATTAAAAGGCTTGCTGCATGTTTGGATACCCTTCATGTAAAAGTTCAAATATTTAAAATGTGTAGACAGAAAATTAGCTTAATAGTTTGCTAGAGACTACACACGTAAAATCTTTTACAGTTTTTTTTCTCTATTAAGCCAACTTTTCAGCAATTAAAAAGTTTGCATTATGTCTGAGTAAACTTTATGTAAAATTCCAAATGAGTTCATTAAAAATTGGCTGAGTAATTTGATAGAAACCGCAGAGGTAATTTAGTTTTTAATTTAACCCCAATTTTACACCTTAGCATTTATTGGCTCGGTTCAAATCAAAATTAAAAGTTAGATCCATGTCCAAGAAACCTATATCTAAAAATTAAAGTGTTTAGACCCCAAATTGGCGGGGAATTGTTGTAGAGTTCTTAAAATACAATCTGTTAAGCTTTGCCCCCTAAATAGCAAAATATCTGACTGAAAACCGATTACCATGATTTTCCAAAGTCTCAATACTCCTTATGTAAACTCTCGAGCCTGTAATGGTGACAGAGTTATTTGGTAAGAAAATATAGACAGTCGTACATACATATATTTTCAGTTTTCTAGATATACAAGGAGGTCCACTCGGCTTTGTTCGGGCCCTATGTTCTGTTCATAAGGTTATGTGCATAAGTGTGTATATATATATATATATATATATATATATATATATATATATATATATATATATATATATATAAAGTATGAATATGTAAAGTAATATCTTTCTGTATAATAGTTTCCTTAGCTACCATAGAGAAAAAAAGAGAGGCATTTTCACTTTTATAGATATATAGATAAAAAGATAGATAGATAGATAGGATGCAATATATAGTGATGATTTAAACAATATATAAAAAAGACCCATGCGCCACCACCGAGAATCGAAACCAAAACGTTCAGCTCACGATTTATTTTGCATCTGCGGTCAATTACTATGCTATCGAAACATGTTTACTGCAGGTCTAACAATTAAAATAGGAGCCAATAGCTAGTACGCTATGCACTCGTAATGCCGTCGTTCGACCTTCTCCTGGCGAATTTAATTTTTTTTTTAATTTTCACACTTTTGCACCGATTTTACCGGGCCAAACCCCAAATATAAAGTTTGCATGGATTCAAATACCTTATATATGAAGTGTCATTTCCGTAGTCTAAAACTCTAGGAGAAGTTTGATAGGCAAAAATTGTTAAACAAAAATATATACGTATACATAAATATATATGGAAACAATTTGTGTTTCATATAAACATTTTACGCAAATATTATGCAAGCCTAAATCATGTAGAATATCTACGTGAATATAAGTACACGTAAAAGTTAACTAAAGATGATTATCCCATTAGAAAAGTTAAGCAACAAATGGGGAATTAATTAAAATGAATGTTTAAAAGAATATGCAAATTAGCTTGGTCTTTTGCTAGTGAATTCAATTCCACAAACCATATGTGAAAAAAATTGTATTTTCTTTTGAAAAAAATAGAATATAGTCTTGTCTTGGCGGGGAAGCAGATAAACACATTAAATAAATAGAAAGAAGGCTTGCCTTTTTTCTATTGTTTTCGGCCTTCGGCCGGGGTCAGAGTCTAGTATCTGTCCTGCAGATGCTGCACTAAAGGTAATTTGTCCCAGTCAATGGAGGGGGGCCTTCTATACTGGGAGAATTATTATTTTTGGTAACCAGAGTGTCCCTTTTTTGCCTACTTTAAAGGGAGCTGGTGTTTACCCCACTTTAAATACGATCGCGTGTCTTATTTTGCATTGGTGTGAAAGGAAATAAATACTAATAGAAACGAGGGTTTTTAATATGAATATCAATGCACACAAGAGAAAAAAGAATTTATAGGAGTATAGATAGATAGATAGGTTCGAGTTTAAAAGACAATACATTTTATTAGAATGAATAGACGATTTCCACATCAGACATAACGGAGCCTGTTCTCGGGGACACAGGAAAAGCTTAATGTCTCCTTGAACCCCAATTTCCACTGACCGCATCACACCTTTAAGGCTAATGCTTGAACTCCTATTCCGATGACTTCATTTTTGACCAAAACTCTGAGATGGTAGAACTTTACGTGTTTTGCATCTGACCACTTATAATAGTTCATTAAAGTTTCATGAGATTTAATCGAAACCGAAACCAAAACTTATGAAGAATTCTTGGTAAAATTATTTATGACAAGATATAGAAGAACATAGCAATTAAACGGCCTGGATGCAAGCGTGGCACACAAAAGAACACACACCTTCCTTATTAATATATATATATATATATATATATATATGTATATATATAACAATTTAAATAATATTTTCATATATACTATCTTAAATACAAAAAAAAAATCCTCTCTCAACTAAAGTATGGTAGGTTTGCAACAACAGATGCCATATAGAATTTTATAATGTCAAGACTAGTAGGCTCTATCTTAGGTTACATTGGAACGACATTTTAGACAAATGTAGCCCTTATTATAAAATCTTACCTTTCAAAGTGGGAGCAAAACCATCAGCATCGTAGCATCTTTAGAGGAAGTTGTTTCTTTTATCCCCTTTAAATATTAAGTCCTCCTACCGCCCTCAGTTAAGACCGGAAGGGAGTATATATATTCTAGAGATATTGTATTTGCACACTTAGTAACTGAATCAAAAACATTAGACATAACATTATCTTTCCATTTCACGAGTCACAAATAATAATCTCTTTTCAAATTCCGCCAATGGGCTGGGAGCTGACAATTCCGGAATCTAACCTTTAATGCAAAATCAAAATGAAAAAAATTAAACCAAGCACAAACAAAAAAATTAATACTGATAAATTTACACTTACCTATGCACACGTTAACAACACACCATTATAAAAACCCAAAATAACAAATAAACATGTGAACACGTACTAATTTTTTCGATTTTTTATGCTATTTTTTGTGTTCTTTTAGTTTTTTTTATAAAAGGACGCTTTTTAATATCTTTTGTCATATTTTTTAAATTTATTTTTAATGTGGGCAGTTTAAATACCTTATATATTTTCCTAAGATTACCTAGATTTCAATCATATAATATATCTTGTCAGCACGAATTTGGATCTATGAGAGAGAGAGATAAATTCAAGCCCCCTCGCCAATCGTTCACGAAAAACACCCGTCTAGCTGAATCCACTGTGAAAAATTTCCCCCACTCTATATCTGTTCCTAAATCAAAACGCGGATTCCATGAACAAAGCTTCTTTCCTAGAACTGCGCGCCTGTGGAACTCTGTTCCGTCTGCCTGCTTCCCTCCGGACTACAACTTGGATGTCTTCAAGTCCAATGTTAACAAATTCCTAATGAACCGCCCCCTTAAGTAAACACTTCAGCAAATCTCCTCACTAACTTAATGTACTTGCAATAACCCTTATCCCTGAGTGGCTTCCGGGCCTTGATAAGTGGTGATCACTGTGTAATATATATATATATATATATATATATATATATATATATATATATATATATATATATACAGTGAGAGATAACAAAGGATAGATTTATAAAGTGAGACAGAGGAAATAAAAACTGATGTAGATATTGCTCGCCGTGACTTTGTTTTTTTTTTTCGGTATAAAAATGAGATGTTAAATGCGAGCCAGATAGAGAGTTCAGAGAGAGAGAGAGACAGAGAGAGTGAGAGAGAGAAAGTTGGAAAGAATATACAGAGAGAAAGAGAGAGGGGAGAAGAGGAAATAAAAACTGGTGCAGATATGGTTCGCCATGTAATACTCTTTTTATGCCAAAGTATAACCAACAAACATTTCACGGTGTCAACATTATCAACAAGAGATTTTTAAAAGTTTTCTCGATTTCTCTCCCCCTCTTTCTCTCTCTCCCTCTTACTCACCCACACTCCCTCTCTCGCTGAATACTATCCTCCACAATCTGTTTATCTCCCGCTCTATTTCTCTCTATCTCTATCTCACTGGCGTTTTACATTTCTTTTTTATGACGAGGAACAAAAATCTACAGAAATTTTTATTTCCTCTCTCTTTTTTCTCCCCCTCTCGTTCTCTGTCTATATATTTTTCTCGCTCAATCTTACACCTGTGCTTGCTTTCCGCATTTATTTGAAGAAAAATCAACACACACGTTACGGCGTCAGCACTATTTACAACAGTTTTTATTACCTGTCACTTATCCTCTCTCTCTTACTCTCTCTCTTTCTCTTTCTCTCTCTCTCTGTTTATATTCCTTTTTCTACGGTTCCAGTTATTACAGTTATTATTTCCTCTGGCTCTTCTTCGCTCGATCGTTTCCTTTAAAAATTATTTTTTTCGCCGAAATCAAAAAGAAAAACATTGTACGTCGTCAACATTATCAGTTTTATGTTTTCTCTCTGTCTTTCTTACTCTCTATCCCTCTTACTCTCTCTCTCGCTCGCTTTCACTTTTCCTCCTATGCCGAAAATAACCCAAATATTTTACGGCATCAACACTCTCTACGACAGTTTTTATTTATTCCCCCTCTCTCTCAGCCCCTTCTGTATATAGTCTTCCAAAATCTCCGTCTCTCTCCACTTCCTCTCTCACTTGCGCTCCCGTCATTCCGATTATCATGTCTTATTGATGCTTCTGTATCCGTTTGCTAGTTTTTCCATGTGCCTCACTAGGATAAATTGCTATCACAAAATCAAAAAGCAAAAAAGAAGAATTCATCTATCTATGTTTCTTCTACTTTAACTTACTTCTTCACAACAAATATATGTGAGGATTAAAGTTCATAAATAAATCAATGCATACACTCTTTCTTTATTAATTACGGATATTTTTCTATCATGAAAAATATATTTGTGGTTGTGGGTATATTAATACAAACTGAGTCCAGCAGGTGTGACTGAATACGACTACTTATTAATACATATTAATCATGAATTACATTTCGAGTAAACTAAGCGATGCAAAAAAAAAGAAGAAAAATGAAAAAAGGAACATATGATCTGTAAATAAAATAGCTATACAATTTCGTATACAAATCCAATACTCACATTGCCAAGTGTCGTCCTACTGACGTATTAGATATGTGTATGACTGTTATATGCGTTTACTCAATGTAAAATTTTGGGGCTTATTGACTATCTTTATAAAAGCCAAGTACGTCCAATGATGGAATACTGCTGCCACATCTGGGCAGTAGCTGCTAAAAACAGCCTTTCCTTCCTTGACAGAGTACAACATAGACTTCGTGGCTTAGTGGGGGGATGCCCTTTTCTCTACCCTGCAATCTCTCTCCCACAGAAAAGACGTTGCGAGCCTATAGCTGTTTTATCGTCATTTCTATGGAAGGTGCTCGTCTGAACTCTCTGGCCCCCCTCGCCAATCTTTCACAAAAAAACACCCGTCTAGCTGAATCCACTGTGAAAAATTTCCCCCACTGTTTATCTGTGCCTAAATCAAAAGGTAGATTCCATGAACAAAGCTTCTTTCTTAGAACTGCACGCCTGTGGAACTCTGTTCCGTCTGCTTGCTTTCCGCCTGACTACAACTTGGATGTGTTCAAGTCCAACGTTAACAAATTCCTAATGAACCGCCCCCTTAAGTAAACACTTCATCAAATCTCCACACTAACGTAGTATACTTGCAATAACCCTTATCTCTGAGTGGCTTCTGGGCCTTGATAAGTGGTTATCACCGTGTAACAAAAACAAAAAGTTACAAGTAACCAAACACGTGTTATAACATGGGAAACGTAATATACAGTCATACTTACATAAACCTTTGTTATCACTTATACAATATAACGCAAATCGCAATGTTTGATGAAAGACATAGGGGCAGATACAGGAATCAACCAAACAAATATAGCTATGATAAAACACTTCTTTGGTATTAATTACAAGCTACACAAAACATAAAGGCAAGACACTGAAACGTGGAAAATATTAACGCCATTTAGATTAACAGAAACTCCCCGGTGTCGGGTGCTTGAGATATAAGTCTCCTAGAGATTGACCTTTAGCATCGTGCCACTATTGTGAGCACCGAGCAGTATCTGATGAGCTAATAAAATCCAAACATCAAAATGGTATATCAATATTACAAACAAAGGTAAAATAAACAACCCCCATCGCGTGAGTGGCTAAATATATTGGACAAGACTCTCTTAGAGATGAGACAGACTCAGAAAACAAGTCTTCGGAACGAGTCTAAAAAATGCCGCCAATAAAAGCCACCAGTACATCAACTGTACAAAACTATAAAAATTGGCAAACCAATAGCTTAGAAAATATGTTTAAGTGAATTAATTCTAAACTGTATCGATAAATAAAGATCTTTAAACCAATTAAAAAGATTATCGCACGAATATGATTAGGAAATAACAATAATAGTTGTCCAGGTCAATACTAGTGACTAGTTCTTTGGGGGAATGGAATGGTGTCGGCGGTAAGAGCAAGTGCATGTTCTCTCACACATGGCTGGTAAGTGTGATCCCACTGACATCAAACTGGGGTGTTCTGGTGGGTGACGACATCAGTGCGATACGGCAGAGTAGAACGTGTAAATATTGGACGGTTTGCAAAATGTTTAATGCGAAATGGACGCATATGCCAGATGAAGCTGTTGAAGATATGTAATACACCATCCACCATCACTATGCAGAGCTATTTAATTTGACATCGTGATATAGATAAAAAAAGAAAAAGAGAACACCTTAGTAGAAATCAGTGACCCCACTGACGATGTATTGGACAGAGCAGGGAGGGAGATAGAGGGATACCAAGTTCTTGTGTTCTACAAAAGGGAAGACTTAAATATTAAGAATATATCTTCTATTCCAATGGCTATCCGTGAAAACTCTCAAATGAAAAGGAATTCTAACAGCTTCTGTCACTTAGATCAAGTAGAAGTCAAATAATTGTACTAAAATAGAACTACTCATAAAATGTTTAAGACTGTCAACATCTGTATAGCAATCGTTCAAAATGACCCGTTGTGCAGTGAACAGAGTACTTGAAAAAGCAATTGAAAGAGTGACATTTTCCTGAGGGGCCAATTCTCAGTGTGCGCCACGGAAAAATACAATTGCGAATTACTCAGGACTTCTATCCCATCATGATTTCCGGAACCCGCGTGAAGTAACGGAAAGGTTTCGTTCGAATTTCCGTCGAGATTTCTGAGTTCGAAAGAAACATTCACGAGTTCGACAAGATACACCTGAAGTAAATCTAAGTTTGCATCGCCCAAAACTTTGTAAAAATAATACCCAAGATGAGAACATTAATAATTCGAATAACCAATCCTCGTCTAAAAAATGTTTCTTAGATTGTGTAGAGTAGAGCATCTGCAGGCATTGCACATCATCGGAGACAGGACACTATTATGAGCGCTTACATATAAGTTCATAGAATAATATCGGACGGAAGAACTACCACAGCAATAGTAAGAGAGGTTACTAAAATGTAAAGTATGGGATATATAAACATTTACTCTTAGTTGATCCCTGCAAATTTTCCACTAAAACATTATATATATATATATATATATATATATATATA
This sequence comes from Euprymna scolopes, assembly GCF_053919585.1. NCBI lineage: Eukaryota > Metazoa > Mollusca > Cephalopoda > Sepiida > Sepiolidae > Euprymna > Euprymna scolopes. Next base: position 13,885,106 of record NC_136515.1, read on the forward strand.
TATATATATATATATATATATATATATATATATATATATATATATACTAGCATGGGTGCCTGGAGTTGCCCGGGTGTTTAGAGCAAAAAAGTGGTAGTAGGAAGGCAGGCTGGAACCCGTAATTAAAAGGAGTAAAAGAACGGGGGGGGGACACCTTACATCTTTACTGATACTACCACCGCTAAAGCGGAAGAGACGTAGGTTTTTATTAAGACTGCACAATCGAAAGCAGATGATTACTTTCCAAAATATCGGGGGGAAAACGCCCCCCCCCCTGTTGATAGTTCCCAGTTAATGTTTTTAGCCAATTTTTCGATATTTGTCGTCTGAAAGATCGAACTTCAAAACATTACTAGTCTTGTAAAAATCCGGCGCCTCTGTAAAAGGTTTAAGGAAGACATGCCAAGATGCATACATAGATACATACATACATACATACATACATACATACATACATACATACATACATATATTGGTAACTGAAATTTTCGACCCGAACTAATTGCCCTATTTTTCGAGTATGTAGACTAAAAATTGAGAGTTATTGCGTAGTGAAATCTACACACACACACACACACACACACACACACACACACACACACACACACACACACACACACACACATACACACACACACACACATACACACGGACAGGCACACAAACGCACATACACGTTCACCTTTATATATATACTAGCAGGGGTGCCCGAGGTTGCCCGTGTGTTTGGGGGTTTGTGCTGAGCAAAAAAAAAAGAAAGAAAAAGGTCACTTTTTTGAAAATTTGACGCCTATTATGACCTGTTAACATTTATTGCATAGGGCTGAAATAAAGTTTTAAGTTAGATCCATATCCAAGGAACCTATATCTAAAATTTCAAGTGTTCAGAACCTAAATTATCGGAGGATATTGGTAGAGGTTTCAACGGTCAAATCGTTGAATTTGGTCCCTTAACAGCTACATTTCTGGCCGACACCCGATGAAGTAGATTTTCCCAAACTTCAGTACCTTGTATATAAAATTTCGAGTCTGTAGACTTAAAATTAAGACAGTTATTGCGTAGTGAGACGTGAACAGACATATACACAGACAGACACACAGGCACGTTCACTTTTATAGATATACTAGCATTTAAGCCCGGCGTTGCTCGGGTGTTTGGATCTGTATGTTAAGCAAAAAAACAAAACAAAAAAAAAAACGGTAAACTTTGACCCCTATTATGACACCTTAACATGTATAGTTTTACGCTCAAATCAAGTTATTAAGTTATATCCATGCCAAAGAAACCTATATCTACAATTCCAAGTTTTAGACCCAAAATAGTAGGAGAGGTTTAGTAGAGTTCTCTAAAGGCAAAATCGTAAAAGTTTGACCCCTTACCAGACAAAGTTGTTGCCGAAAACCGATCACAAACAGTTTCCCCAATTCCCAGTACCCTGAATATCAAATTTCGAGTCTGTAGACTTAAAATTGAAAGAGTTATCGCGTAGGGAAATCTACACACACACAGACATACAGACACACACAGAGAAACAGTCACTTTTATAGATATACTAACATTTGATCCCGGCGTTGCTCAGGTGTTTGAATGTGAATGTTGAGCAAAAAAATAGTAGTAGTAGAAAGGCAATCTCGAACTCGTACCGCAAAATAGGAAAAGAATGGGGGGAAAAACTGACGTCTATGCTGTTACGACCATCGTCAAACAGGAAGCGACATTTTTTAAACTTAGGTTGGACAATCGAAATGAGACGATGAATATCGGCGAAAAAAGCGAACCTTCCCTGTAGAAAAGTTTCCTGTTGAAGGTGAAGATATTAAAGTTTTTAGCCAATTTTTCGACATTTCTCGTCTGTAAGGAGGAACGTCAAAACGCTTCTGATATTGAGGAAATCCGTTGCCTCTGTCGAAAGTGCTGGGCAGATATACAAACATACATGCATACATAGATTTATATATTGGTAACAAAAAATTGTCGACCCAAACCGATGAAAAAGCTTGCCCTATCACTGAGTACCCTTTATATAAAATTTCAATTATTTACACCAAGTAATTTGGTCTAGACGTATTATGACCCCTTAAGATTTATTGTTTTGGGCTCAAATCATGTTATTAAGTTTGATTCATGTCCAAGGAATATATACCAAAAGTTCAAGTGTTTAGACCCAAACTTGTCGGGTGAGTTCGGTAGAGTTCTCAAAGATGAAATCATAGGCCGAAAACCGATAACATAGATTTACCCAAATCTAAGTACCGTGTATATCCAATTTCGAGTCAGTAGATAAAAAATTGACAGAGTGATTGCGTAGGGAAATGCACACAGACAGACAGACACACAGACAGACAGATACACAGAAACGTTCACTTTATATATATATATATATATATATATATATATATATATATATATATATATATATATATATCAATGACTGGGCTATGAAAACATGTTCACTGCAAGGTTAAAAATTAAAACATGAACAAATAGCTATTATGTTATGCCGAGGTTCGACCTTCACCTGACAAAATTCATTTTTTTAATGTTCATACTTTTGCACCGATTTTTCCAGGCTAAACCCAAATATAAAGGTTGCGTGGATTCAAATACCTTTTATATAAAGTTTAATGTATTTAGACCAAAAACTCTAGGAGGAGTTTGGTAGGCGAAATTTTTTAAACAAAAATATTTACGTACTAGCATTTCAGGCCGGAATTGCCCGGGTGTTTGGATGTGTCTGTTGAGCAAAAATAAAAAAAAAGAAAATAAAAATAAAAAAGTGTAGTAGTAAGGCAGTTTCGAACCCGTACCGCAAAGCGGACATGAATGGAGAAAATACCTGACGTCTATGCTGTTACGACTACCGCCAAATCGGAAGTGACATTTTTTTAAAAATCAATATTGGACAATCGAGCGGAAAGGATAACTTTCGAAAATATCGGCGAAAAAAGCGCCCCCCCCCCCCCGTCGAAAAGTTCCCAGTTGAAGGTGAAGATATTAATGTTTTAAATCAATTTTTCGATATTTTCGTCTGAAAGGTCAGACTTTTAAACGATATCAATCTTGATAATGTCCGCCATTTCTGTCAAATGTTTAAGGCAGACATGCAAATATACATACATGCATACATTTATATATTGGTAAATAAACATTTCCGACCCGAACCGATTAAAAAGTTTGCCCTATCTCTGAATACCCCTTTATGTAAAATTTTAAATGTTTGTACCAAAAATTGTAAGAATAATTTGGTAGAGACCGCAGAGGTCATTTTTTTTTAAACTTTGACCCCTATTGTAAACCCTTAACTTTTATTGTTTTAGACTCAAATCAAGTTATTAGGTTAGATCCATGTTCAAGGAACCTATATCTAAATTTTCATGGGCCCTATCGGTGGGGCCTTAGAATACGCTGACTGACCCCCTGCAGAGGGTAAATGTCCCTCATTGGGGGTCCTGGGTATAACCTTAAACTATATCCAGTGGTGAGGCCCCAGCTTGTGGGCTTTGGGGAGTGTGGAGCCACCATTTAATTACCATTGCTCCCAGGTCCACTCTGACCCGGAGTGGTAGTACCTGTTAGGGTCCCAACTATGGGTTAAATAGAAACCGACGTGAAAACAACAAATATATTCTATTAAAAAACATTTTCTTCAAAATCTTTGGATTCGGCATTAAATAACCCGAAAAGGATTGATATGCCGTAAAACACCCAACCAACTAACCAACCAACTAATTTTTCACGGTGTTTAGACCCAAACGGTGGGAGGAGTTTGGTAAAGTTCTGATAGGTCAATTCGATGAACTTTGATCCGTTAGTAGTGAAATTTCTGGTCAAAAACCTATCCTAAAGATTTTCCCAAATCTCAGTACCCTGTATATCAAATTTCGAGTGTGGAGTCGTAAAATTGCGAGAGTAATTGCGTAGGGAAATGTACTCATACACACACGCACACACACAAACACACACACATAGGCACGTTCACGTTTATATATATATATATATATGTGTGTGTGTGTGTATATAAATATATATATATATATATATATATATATATATAGACAGATATTTGGATAGATTAAACAAAAATATATACGTATACATAAATATATATTGAAACAATGTTGTGTTTACTATGAATATTTTACGCAAAAATTACACAAGTATAACTTAAGTAGAATATATGCATGAATATAATTACACGTAATAGTAAACTGAAGATGATCATTCCATGAGAAAACCGAAAAAAAACAAATACGGATTTCATTAAAATGAATGTTTAGAAGAATATGCATATAAGCTAGATCTTTAGCTAGTGAATAGACTCCCACAACGCATATATAAGAAAATTGTATTTTCTTTTTAAATAAATAGAAAGAGGGTTTAAATATGAATATCAATACAAACAAATGAGAAACGAATTTATAGGAGTATAGACTAGCATTTAAGGCCGACGTTGCCTGGGTTTTTGGATGTGTATGTTGAGCAAAAAAAGTGGTAGTAGGAAAGAGGGCTCGAACCCGTACCGGTAAGGGGGCTACAAAACGGGACAAACCTTGACGTCTTTACTGTTACGGCCACCGTCAAACCGGAAATGAGGTATGTTAAAATTAAGGCTAGACAATCGAAAGGAGAGGATGACTTTCACAAATATCAGCGAAAAAACCGCCCTCCTGTAGAAAACTACTCAGTTGAAGGTGAAAATATTAATGCTTTTCGTCAATTTTTCGATATTTGTCATCGGAAGTGCCGGACATCAAAAGTATACTGATCTTGATAAAATCCGTTGCCTCTGTCGAAAGTTTTATGCAGACATGCAAACATACATACATACATTTATGTATTGGTAACTAAATATTATCGACCCAACCTGATTAAAAAGGTTGCCCTATACCTGACTACCCTTTATGTCAAGTTTCTAATGTTTAGACCAGAAATTGTCTGAGTTAAATGGTAAAGATCGCGAGGTCAATTTTTTAAAAACTTTTACCCTTATTATGACCCTTTAACATTTATTGTTTTGGGGTCAAACCAAGTCATTAAGTGTTGTGGAGACGCCCGCTAATTAGCATACGTGGGTGAATAAGATATAAATAAAGGTATCAAGTCAGCAAGACCGGGGAGCTGTGTTCGAAGAGCTGTGCCGGGGAGATGTGCCGGTTGCTCCATGAAAGACTTTAACACGCCCTCTGCCGGACAATCTTCCTACTGCAGTACAACTGCACCTTTGTAAATATGTATTTTATTTTCGTCTTAATATACTTGTGTTAACTTTACTTTCTGCGTTCGTGTTGTTATTGATACAGCCACAACATTAAGTTAGATGCATGTCCAAGTAACCTGCATATAAATTTCAAGTGTTTAAACCCAATATCGGCTAAGGAGTTTGGCAGAGTTCCCAAAGGCCAAATCGTTAAACATTGACCTATTAACAGCCAAATTTATGACCGAGGACGGATTACAAAGATTTTCCCAAATCTTAATAACCTTTTAATAAAATTTCGAGCCTGTAGACTTAAAATTGCAAAGTTATTCCGTAGGCAAATGTACACAGACACACAGACAGACACACAGGCAGACACACAGCCACGTTTACGTTTCTAGATATATAGACTAGCATTTCAGCCCGGCGTTTCCTGGGTGTTTTATATGGGTGTTGAGCAAAACAAAAAGTGGTTGTAGGAAAGCAGGCTCGAACCCGTACCGCAAAGGAGGAAAAAAATAGGGAAAAAAACCTCACATCTTTGCTATCAGGGCAACCGCCAACACAGAAGTTGCGTAGGTTTTAATTAAGACTAGATACCCGAAAGGACGGAATGAGTTTCAAAACTATCCGCGAGAAAAGCTACCCCCTCCAGTAGAAAAGTTGTCAGTTGAAGGTGAAGATATAAATGTTTTTAGTTAAGTGTTCGATATTTGTCGTCTTGGAGGTTGAACTTCAAAACGAAACTAATATTGTACAAATCCGTCGCCTCTGTCGAAAGTTTTAGGCAGACATGCAAACATACATAAATACATACATACATACATACATACATACAGACATGCATACATACATACATACATGCATGCATGCATGCATGCATGCATACATTTATATATTGGTACCTAAAAATGTTCGACCAAAACCCATTAAAAAGCTTGCCCTATCTCTGAATACCTCTTTTGAAAAGTTCAAATGTTTAGACCAGAAATTGTCTGGGTAATTTTGTAGTGAGCACAGTGGTCAATTTTTTTTATTACTTTTTACCCTATTATTATCCATTTAAATTTATTGTTTTGGACTCAAATCAAATTATTGTTTTAGATCCATGTTCAAGGAACCTATATCTGACATTTCAAGTGCGTATACCCAAAATTGACGGAGAAATTTGGTAGAGTTCTCACAGCTGAAATCGTTGACCTTTCTCGCCTTAGCAGCTAAATTTCTAACGGAAAACAGATGCCAAAGATTTTCCAAAAACTCAGTACCCTGTATATTAAATTTCGAGTCTGTAGACTTAAAATTGACAGAGTTATTGGGTAGGTAAATGTCCACACACAGACACACAGGCACGTCCAATTTTATAGATATATAGATTTGCTGACTCCTCCAAGACCACCAAACAATGTAAAGTGAAGGAAGTGATATACGCTGGATTCAGGCGAATACAATAACAGTCTAGAGTCTTCGCACGAGCGAAAGTTTTTATTCTACAGACGATTCCTAGGGTTTGATAATCATAATAAAAATTGTAAAATATGTATTCATTTATAACTTCATGTTCATGTATTTCATGCTTACGTAATCATTAGTTTAAGAAAACCCTTCTTGTCCATCATGAGGTGATATATATATATATATATATATATATATATATATATAAAGAGAGAGAGAGAGAAAGAGATACAAACATACAGAGAGTTAGAGAGAGAGATAGAGACAGACGGAAAGAGACAGAGAGATACAGACAGACAAATAGACATGACTACAGACAGATAGGAAGACAGGGGGGACTGTGAGAAAAACAAAACGAAAAAAAAGTGTTTGGGAATTGGGGTGCGTCTTTAAATTATTAACACACGCAAAAAATCAGTAAGGTTAGTGCGAAAATCTCCACGTTAATATCGATTTGCTGTTCCGTTTTCTGATCATGAGAAAAGCACGATGTGATAAATATAATGATACTAATCGCATTAACCAAATTAATTATCACGTTAACGATGATAATAGCAATGTTTGGTACGTCCTTATTAATCAAATGATTCGGATAATTATAATGATAAAAAATAGGCATCGCCGCCGCCAATGATGTTCATAACAGATTGTAACAATAGAAGCCTAATTAGCTCGGCTCCATCCGACCGTTCAATTGTGTTTAAGAGAAAACAATGGTAAAAGCCGTGCCAAGATGACGATCTTCTGCCAAAACGGAAGGAAGGTGATATTTTAAGAAAAGGAATAAAATTCCAAAACAAAAGAAGCAAGATGTGTGAATAAAACATATAGGAATACGAAATTTGAAGAACTTTCAGATATTTTCGAATTCAAAATAAAGTAGCGTAAATTATAAGTGTGGAGTTTTGTTTAGCTTTTCAATAACCCATTTAAAAAGGCCAAATGGCACAGGTGGATAATGGGCAGTTAGGTTATATTACAGTCAGTAATGATCATGAATGAACAAAATAAGTCAGGAGTAGGATCTGCTAGCAAAATAGAAGTTCTCACTGCTGATGCAATTCTCTATTCATATAAGAGCCAGGTACGTCTAATTATGGAGTACTGTTGCCACATCTGGAAAGGAGCTACTAGAAAGGACATTCCTGCCTTGATAGAGTTCAAAATAGACTTCGTAGCCTCGTAGGAGATGTCCTTTTCTCTTCCCTGCAACCTCTATCTCACAAAAGAGATGTTGCGAGTTTGTCTCTGCTTTATCGTTATTATCATGGCAAGTGCTCGACTGAGCTTCAATCTATGGTCTCCCGTCACCAAACTTTCACAAGAAACAATCGTCTAGCTGAAACCACTATCAATAATTCCCCCGCTCTTTATCTGTGCCTAAACCTTAACGTAGGTTCCATGAACAAAGCTTATTTCTTAGAATAGCACGCCTGTAGAATTGTCTTCCGTGTTCCTTCTTTACATCTGACGACAATAAGGTTGCCTTCAAGTCAAACGTAAACAATTTCTTGATGAGCCGTTCCACTTAAGTAAAAAAATTACCGAATTTCCATTACTAACGATTACTATTATGCTCAATTGACTACTGTACACTCTTAACTCTTCTCCTCGAGTGATCTCTGAGTCTGATAACTATGTAAAAAAAGGTGACTGTGTACATTCTTATAGTGTTGCATATTGTAGAGTTGGGGTAACAATGTTGCATAGAATGATTAAGATTCTACTTAGATTATTAAAGTATGGATTAAGTGTTATTCCCGATGGGGTGGTATAGAAAAATAATTTGCTGAAGATTCATGTGAATACGACGAAGTTGAATTTACCCGAGAAGAGGTTTATTAGTAATGTGTTATTTTCTTTTAGTTTTAACGCAAACGAAATACTAATTGCATCAAAATAACTTTAATCAAAACTTAGTTTACTATCCCTCACTATTATCAAGGTCATAAACACTTAAAGATACTTCTTAATAAAAAGGGGATGGTCTCTTACTGAAAGACGTTAAACTAAAGAGGAACAGAAATATTAACTACTGTTATGAAATGTGGTTCTTTACTTATGGCATTTCCATAAAAATCTATTGATATTGGGTTTAAAGAAGACCATATTGTAAAAATGCAGAGCAATGGCTCATTGCTAATGTATTCTATTGGTTATCGTTTTTTTTTTTTACTAAAAACGCACCAGTTATTTAGGTACATATCTGCACTAATTAAATGTATTGACTTATTGTCGTTTGAATGATGAAAATATTATCTGAGGATCAAATAATCTGGTGGCGAAAGAACAACGTTTTATTACATACTGGAACATTTTTGAAGATGTGTTGATATAGGAGTTGAAGACGATTACATTGTAATCAGCGAGGAAATGAATCACCTGATAATATCTTCAAGTTTTCTACTTTTTGAAAATCATGAGTAATAATTGAAAGGGTGTACATATGCAGTTTAGTAGGTCCATCCACCGAGTCTTGCCGCTCGTCCGTCGAAGAGTGATGTGTTTATTGCAAATCACTTGAGACGACCCTACTATTTTGGTGTCAAGGCTGTTTTATCTTTAATGCGCTGATTCTTTAATTCGACATTCTCACAACTTGTCACGTCCTTCCGTCGAAACGGGAAATATATAACCCGTTCTTTATGCATGTCATGATTATCAACTGAATAGTGCTAAAGATTACGAAAAGGTAATGTTTTTTATTTATATAACTGTAAATGTATACAATTGATTACGAACGTAGAAATGAATGTTTTGTCATAGGATGTACCGTTATGATTAGAAGGAAAGCTGTCCAGAAGTAGCATGTTCCTCAATTGGCAAACGGTTGAAATAAAAGCAATACCAAACATTTTTTAAATTAGTTCGTGTTTTTATTTTGTCATTATTTGCAAATAGACTTTTACAGGTATTAGTCAGAGTACTGAATAATCGCTAGCAAAGGAATGAAGAACAGTATTAACGTGCAGACATAAATAAATAGTATGACCTGCGTTCGGTTGTTTATGGGAGGAGAATTTTGGCACATTGTATTTTAAAACAGCTCTGCTGTAATCTTCAATGACGCAGTTCCGCGATAATGTAGATCTTGGAATAAATTATGCCGATCAGAGAATTTCGATTTGACACCGGTTTTATAAAATATATAAAATAATACTATTTTCTATTCCTGATTTATTTTTTAATGAAGACTGCTGAATTGTATTATTTTCTCATATTGTGTGTGATATTCCCACAACCGTTGGACGATACAACCTCTGACTTTTTTTACACATAACTTGTTGGACTCAGAAACCTATAGCTTAAACAAGAGAATCAGCGCGAATTTCCGAGTTAGACAATGTAGATCAAAAGAATTACTATTAATTGGATAACATTTTCTTACTTCGAAACCATTAAACTGATTTTAATTCTGAACAGTTAAATTTGGATCATGTCGAATTAAGGATCTTTTTCCTGTAATTCGAAATTTTTTCTATTGACAACACGTGAAGTTTCACGGAATTTCGAACGGAAAGTTTAATTACATTAACGATGATTACCCGCACATGTTTCGTTAGCCATGATTTGACGAAAATAAATTTCAATTAAATCTTGCATGTATATCTCACCAAATGTTTAATGTTTAACCTGAAGAAGAGTATTACTTACAACTGAATTTACCCAGATAATTTTTACTTGCAAAACTTGATATAATGACTTCTGAATTAGATAAACGTGACCCTGAGAAAGTAATGTAAAAGGAATATTGTTATTTTGGAGGGTTGTTCTAAAATATTATGCTAAAACACAAACATATTTTCCCTTCACGATATCTATACTGCAAAGCATAAAACATCATTCCCAATGTCATAATTAATTAAAAAATCAAGGCTGGAGTCGAAACGATACAAAGTGACCTCGGTACACTACAAAGTAATAACTTTACTTACTAAAAACCAACACCCCTCTAGTGAAAAACTATACTTATCAGAAAACGTAGAAGACAAGGCTTACATAAATTACTTAATTAAATGAAGGAAGGATCCACACCCGATACCCCTCAATGGCATTTTAAATGTTACCGATTAAGACTTAACTAAACGAGCTAAAACAGAATATGCCACCAACTGGGTAAAGATGATTGAACTTTGTATACTTACTAAAAAACACCCAAGCATTACTAACTAAAATAATCTACTTGGCCAACATACTTATGAATGATACATGAGTGAATGAAGCATTTAATGAAATACTTATCGTAAAGCAGCATTATGGAAGAACACTAAGCACAATTTTGTTTCAAATAATAATTAAATCCTCCAACTAGATGTTTTATATAAACGGGATGTCCCTCGAAAACAGCCACATCTATGATAATATGTATCTTTCTACATGATAAACATTTGAAAAACCTATCTCTATAACGAGTGATAGACACTGAAAAAATATAATATCTATTCTAATAGGGAGGAAGAGGTAAACACATCAAATGAAAGCACGGCAGCCATTGAAATTCATTTTATATAGAAAAGCAAGGGCTTTTGCATGTCTAATTATTTCGGACATATTAGAAAAATATAACTTCCACGATATCGCCATTATTTAAATCATATAAATTACCCTGTATATTTGTCGTCAGAGTATTAACTTTATCAGATAGACGTATATTGACACTCTTAAAACAAATACTTTTTACAATGAAATGTAAATTGACGTAAACTGAGTAAAAAATAAATAATCAAAGAAATAAATGCATGAGTGAAAACTAGAAATAAATAAATTTATAAAAAAGCGACGAATAAAACGAATACATAAAACGAGCTTATCAATATAATAGATAGAGAAAGAATATGCCACCCGAACAAAAAAAATACGCTATCCAGTCTAAAGATAGAGAAGCATTGGTTACGATGGTATAATATTCCTTCAGATAAAAGCAAACACAGAGACTAGCGTCTAGTATACAATGAAACCGATAACCCCTCGGGATGTGATAGCTAACCAGGCCGAATCGTATTTCCCTTATTTCACCTTTCCATCCAATCCCACCTTTTTATTTACTACCCCCTAACTCCCTGCATTTATAAAACTACAATCCACACCCAGATATTTCTTTATATACAAAACGAATTGAACTGTGAATTTTGTTTCAATGCATCCCCTTCCTTGACCTGACGAGATGGGTCTCTTAAAATAGGAAACACACGAAACATGTATGCACTTATGTAACGAACTGATAATTGATCACTCTTTACTAATCGCGCTGGTTTCAAGTAAATCATATTATAAAACACTGATATATACATATATATATATACATGTATATACATGTATATATACATATATATATATATATATATATATACCTATATATGCCCATATATATATATGTGTGTGTGTGTATATATATATATATATGTACATATAAATCTGATTTTAACAAAAATTGTAGTAAAATTGGATAAGCAAGAAAACTTTCGATGAGAAATGAGATGGACATAGCTATTTCTGTCAGATCTTTTAACCACATTCATTTGATAGTCCTTAATAGTATCGAACTCATCCACTTCAATATAGGACGGAATTTGTGATAATAATGGTCGCATAAGGTTTACTACTTCCGCCACAAAATATTAACTCCGTACTCAATCCATAATGCCTAAATTATAGGTCGAACAAATATTAGGTCTTCCATTAGATCCCTTCAGATTTTCTGCAACAACACCGACAAGATTAAGCTGAATTCGCCCATTTAATTAAAACCCAGTATTTTGCTCAGTTTTACTTTTATGCTGACGTATTGAAAAAGTTTTCCAAGTGCTTAATTAAATTGTTTATAGAGTTTTTTTAATGTCGTAGAGGCGTCTTAGAATCCAAAGTTTTAATAGAAATGTGATATACGTTAATAATGCCATACAACAAAGAAAAGGAAAAAAAAATAAAAAAGCATCTCCAATACGATGCTTTAAATATTCAATTACGACAGCTGTCGACGGTGGCAAATTGGCGTCTGATAGACACCGGACGAAATAATTGGTCTGCAATACGGAAAGATCAGAGGTCAGTTCAAAAGATATAAACGGCTCACCTGATAAATATCTCAACACGTGTAAACATCAGTGAGTTTCGGTCGCTTTTTATTCTGTCTTTATCGCCATTTTCGTAAACCTTTTTGATTGTCCATCCAATTAAAATTATTCTCTTCATCAAACATGGGAGACTGTTTCTTTTTCTCTTTTTGGAAAAAGCATTGTTAATGCGCCAAGACGTCATAGCAACGAATATCTTGTGCCTTCTGAGTCTACGTCAAATATTCATCACGCTTCTATGTGTCCGTGGATAAGCTGACAAGTTTTGTCAGAGATTACAGCAGGGGTTTATGTTCCGTATGATTGGAGTCATTCGTAGAATATGATGGATGTCTAGTGGTTAAGGATATGGACTGACAAGCTGAGTGTTCAATGTCTGAATCCAGTTTGTTCCAAGAAACATCACTTTCATTTATAATGTTGGCAACCTACATGTTAATTTCACGAAAATCCCTGCTGTCTAACAATAAAAAAATAAGGGAAACGAATGTAAAAAATAGAAATTTCAGATTCATAAGATATGATGCTTAATATGTTAGAATACGTTCTTTATCGTGGGTGTCATTTTCACAAATGTTTGATCAATGAAGTCTTTAACTTTTAAACTTTCAAAAGGGGACCTTGTTCCTAATAAATCAGACACTTGTGTTATCCATATTTGGTTGTATTCTACTGACAATCAAAAAACTAACAGGGACACAAGGTGTTGTCCGGAATTCAATGAAGATCAAAGAAATATTAGACACATCCAACGTTTTTCATCGAACTTTGATGTATCGCCCATGTTTAATCAAATCAATTGGTTGCTTGCCGTAGTAGCGTGGTCACTGTGTGTACTGGGAGACAATTTTATATATATTTTCTCTGTAACTTAATCCAGAACATATTCCAATCTACATTGGCCTGTCGAAAATCCTATGTAGATTGTATACTTTACTTTTCTATTAATAGCTAGAATAAACGTTATAAATACAAAAGAATATTTCCATGATTAAATTGTGCTCAGGTAAGAACCATTCATTTCGAACTCATCTATGTATACTTAAAAACACGCCGTTGAAGTCATACGCCAGGACTGTTCTGCTTGTACGGTTATTAAGCTTCCCAAATACGTTTATGATTTTATAATGATGTTAACCTTGGTGAAAATCAAACTGTTCATTCTTTAATGACATTTATTATTACCGATTTTTATATCCAGAAATTCTATATCTATATCTATATTCCAGAAATCTTCGAGAAACGTAAGAGAGATTTCGATGTAATTTCAAACAAATCAGCCCAGTCCCCTGGAATCGATTGGAAATGAACTCACACGCACATACAATCACAGACAGCTTTTCTTTTACATACAATAAAGATATTCACAAGATGTATCAATACTTATGAAGTTTAATCATAGATTTTTTAGAGGTTTAATAGATATTTGTTTTGATTAAGACCGATACAGAGTGAATAATGAGCCAATACTTTCAAACTATGTATGGCAACATCTCCAAGGTCAGCCACGAAGTAGATCTCTTTGTGTTACTTTAATCCTTTCGTCAACACATGGTACAATAGGGCAATAGGTAACTTGTTAATATTTACACATGAAAAATCACGCTTCTATCTTTTCACCACGACCAATTCAATACCCACTTCCTCTCCATCAACATAGATGGATTCTGTTTTAGAGTAATCTATTATTTTGCAAGCTTCCGGATTTGATTTTCACTCCCGACAGAAAATGAAAAAAACATGCATCAACCCAGTTTCAAAGTCCTTTTGGAAAATGGCTCCCCCAATCTACTGCTCCAGAAGCCAATTACAGTGCTCATCTCTCTCTCTTTCTCTCTCTCTCTCTCTATATATATATATATCTATCTATCTATCTATCTATCTATCTCTCTATTACATTCTCTATTACATTTCTAGTACACAGAAGTTCAGGATGACATCTAATAGATCTAGATGACCACGGTTAAAACCCATGTTATATTATTTTAAGCTAGCAAAAAATGTATTCGACGTGAACTTTTACAAGAGTTAACATTGCTCTATAATAATCAATATCGCAGGGTTTTTTTTTTAAATCAGTTTGTTTACTCAGATTACGTCAATTTACATTTCATTGTAAAAAGTATTTCCCATTTTATATACAGAACAATTTTATCAACAGAAAAAAATATTTGTTTTAAGAGTGTCAAATAAAAAAACAAGAAGATATTGTAATAACTAAAACAATAACAAAATTAGCAAAAAACACAAACTATGTGCAGCAAAAACACACGTAAATTCGCACACGTACACACACACACGTACAAACACAGAAGCACACACGCACACACACATATATATATAAATACATATATATATATATATATATATATATATATATATATATATATGTGTGTGTGTGTGTGTATATATATACATATGTAAGTGTGTTTGTCAAGTGGGTAAATATATATATACATATATATAGGCATATATATGTGTATTAAAATATATTAATATATGTTTATATATATGAATGTACTTGTATATATATATATATATGTATATACATACACATTTATAACTATATACATGTATATATAATATAATAAAATATAATGTATATATATATATATATATATATATATATATATATATATATATATATTATATACAAAAAGCCGGAAAGAATCTATAAATGTACTCTAATGTCAGGAAGGACTTCAGCTTCATTGAACAATTGTTGTCATCTCTCTCAGACAATGATTCAACGTTTTAACACATTTCACAAGTATATATATTTTTTATTTCCGGTTGGCAGCTCCTGCAGAATTTTAAAATTGGTCTGATATATTGTCGCTTTCAGCACACTGACTATCCCCACTCCACACTGATAAATATCATTTTTCCAACTCCATCGAAATTTTTATATTTGTTATTTTTTATATCGTTTCTTCTCTATGTTTTTTTTTTTAACTACACAGGCTATACAATGATAACTTAAATTATTCAAATGATATTTGCCAAAAGTCCAGGACATTTCTAATAACGTCGCACCTATGTGATTCGGATTGACGCCTGTACCTTTGTTCTTATTTATTCAAATCTCACGAGAAAATTAAGCCGAAAGCGGGTACATTAATAGAAGGAGTGTGTAGCATACCAAAAGAGGGATATTTATATTGAAATAAAAGTAAATATTACACAGTCGAATTTTTTTGGCGACTGCCATCGTACACATCTGTTAAAGTTTCATCTTAACAGATACTTTTATTTGATCCAAAATAAAAATCAATTTTAAAACATACATACTAAGGATTTATATTTTTGTGCTTATATGGCAGCAGTTCCATAACTGGATCAAGACTCATGAAGTAACATACCATGCCAGCAGGTTGCGGGGCTTTATACTCGACTGATTCCACCGACATGGCGGCGCCCTCCATTCGGATGTGCTTTTCTTGGTCTGGTATTGATTACTGCTCTCTGCAAAAGACCACTACGGGTGCTGCAATGTTATCATTTCCTTCAAACGGCATTAGCGTTTAATTTGATGTCGGGCGCTCTGTCCAGTTCTTGTCACTTCTATTAAGCCACGCCCAAATCTACGTCACACGGCAGTCCAGTTTTTGTCAGTTCTATTAAGCCACACCCACATCTATGTAAGACGGCAGTCCAGTTCTTGTCAGTTCTATAAAGCTACGCCCACATCTACGCAAGACGGCAGTTCAGTTCTTGTCAGGTCTACTAGGCCACGGCCACATCCAAGATTTCTCAGCGTTTGCTTGGATTCTGTTACATGCTTGCTTGGTTGTTGCGTAAACCAGAATCGACTTACAAAGTTTTTTTGTTTGTTATACTCTGGCGTCGGATGGCATGTTTTTATGGAGAGAATGTTCAGCTGACCAGAAATGGGTTTTCTAAATTAAAATAATAGTAAAAAGTACTCAGCCGAGAAGTACTTGTTATTGTCTAAGCCAAAGGTAAAGTGGCAAACTTAACAAGTAATTTTATTATTAGCACTAATGTGACTAGTGTAAAGAATCTATTAGAAAACAACACATGCATATACCAGCAGGACAATATAATAGTTACCTTCGTTGAAAAAATATACGTAGAATTTAAGCTATATATAATTTGTTGAGAGTAAATGAATTTGGCGTGTAGTTTATTTGTTAGAAGAATCTAAAGATTTTTATTACGTTTCTGAATTTTTTAAGCTACTCAAAGTAACGGATAATGAGTGTACATTAGTCTTTCAGAAAATATCTTAGTGATTGTTAATAGTTGAAATTTGATAAATTCGGTTAATTAAGGGGACGGCTCATCAATAACTTGTTCACGTTGGACTGGAAGACCACCACATTTTAGTCAGTTAAAAAGCAGGAAAACGGAAAAGATTTCCACAGGCGTCTAGTTTTGTTCATGGAATATACGTTAAGGTTTATGCTTAGGGGGGATTATTGGCAGTGTTTTCAGTAAGAGATGTTTCGTTTTTTTTTTTTTTAAGTTAGGCCAGAGGAACCAGAGATCGGAGCTCAAGCAAGAACTTACCATAAAAATTAACAATAAAGAAGACACAATATACACACACACATACACACACATGCATATATATATATATATATATATATATATATATATATATATATATATATATATATATATATATATAATAGCCAAGTACCTCCAAAGATGGATTATTCCTGCCACATCTGGGCAGGAATTGCAAAAAACAGCATATCCTGCCTTGAAAGAATACAAAATTGACTTCGTGGTTTGGTGGGGGATGGCCTTTTCTCTTCCCTGCAGCATTTCACATTGTGTAGCAATGTACTGAAACGATTATAAAAATATTTGTTTTTATTAAAAATGATACAGGGCACCCGAAGAGAGATTTTTCTAACAAAATGAAAGTATAATTTTTAGCAATAGGTATCAAGGAAAAGGCCACTACATATGTTATAAATTCCAAATTTCCACAACCTGGCAAATACTGGTACACGCTAGCAAATTTAGATTTGCAATTACAGAATATGATTCTAATTTTTTCCTTTCCTCTTTATTCTAACACTACAATAAGTTTACTGTTTTATTTCGCTATAGTTGATATTGTGTAGAACAATAAGAAAATCATAGTGAACAATGCATTCAACAAAATTTCACACACATTTCTAGATACCTATATCTAATAAGTTCAAAAGAGAGGACACACGTAGGGAGGTATTTTGGTGGTCAAGTCACTAAATAGAGATTAGCTGGTTTCCCGGCATAGCCCAGGATGTAATATAGATTGACTGAAATACATGTTCTAGCTGGTTTCTAGGCGTTTCCAGGGATGTAATATAGACACATTATGTTGTATATTGCCTGTTCTCTTCTCTCTAAGGTAAAACAATTTCATATACATGCTGTAAATTACCTATGCTAGGGATAAAACAAGAAGAGACGTTGCGAGCCTGTCTTTGTTATATCCTTATTTCCATGGAAAGTGCTCGTCTGATATATATATATATATATATATATATATATATATATATATATATATATATACACGCATATATATGTGTGTGTGTTTGTTCTGTGTGTGTAAGATAGTTTATATAAAATAGTATGTGTGTGTGAAACACAAATTCATTTTCAGAGACAAACAAAAGCTTATGAATTTATTGGAAATATATAGTGTTTTCTCTCAAACCCCAAGAAATATTACTCGTTCGTTAGCAGAGAGAAATATTTGATGACGGCATGAGTAAAATTTCCCAGTGATTAAAATCATAATATGAATGCTGTTCCAAACGTACGGCTCCCTATTTTTAACTCTAAATAGGCCAGGCATTATATCGCTTCAATTCACTGATGTAACAGGAATCAGTGTGTCAACGAGACTGTGTAATTATCGCTAACAATCCTGACAGTGTTCTCTCGTCATACAGCTGGGAAATTTATTAATCATTATTCACGAGTGACGCTTAGGTCCTGATACCCGGTTACTCGTTATTACGAGGGTCGTTCCAAAAGTGCAGCCTCCTATTTTTAAAGTAAAATCTAAAAGTCCATATCAAAATCCTAACGTTCACTAAAATTTGGCTTGGTTGACATCGAGCTTTGTTTGCACTCATTCAGTGGAGGTATAGTTTATGATTCCGTTGAAATAATATTTCATATCTGCAACTCTGTGAGAATTATACGTACATCAGTTTTCAAACTCGATAACACAATAGGGACACATTTGGCATGTTAACTGCATGAGATCACGTTTCCCCGCACTCTCATAGACGTCAAAATTGTACACATTAGTTGAAGACTGATTCTCTATAATCAATCCAGACGGGAAAGTGGTGACTTTTCCGACCTTGTTTTCATAGAGCTGACATAATTGCCCTAGGTAAGTCGAAAGTGGTCTAGCATCACGCACCTTGCTTTATTTTATTAGAGTTGATATAAGTAATGACCGAGAAATTCGGACAGAATTCTTGGAAAATTAGTTAAAGTTCAGGACACTTACACTGAGGAGACACTGGTTGGATCCTCCGAATCTCGTCGCCTTTTGCCATATTTTTTGTGCTACAGAATTTCACACACAGTCACCATCTAAAGTTGTAAGCCATGTTTAGTTTCAGAACAGTTTTTATGGTTAGTTGTTCTACACAAGTCTTGGGGGTGACTGGTTCTCAGTAGACAGTTCTCGAGTTGGAAGCACAGAGCAACAGATTCTTCCCGTGTTCACACGAAGAAAAATATGAGAAGTTGCTACAGAAAATGTTTAATTTTTATAGAGCAATTCTGGTTTCTGATTGATTGGTAGTAGAATGTGAATTAATTTCATTCGTCAGTTCTTATCAGCATCCTTTATAAACAGAATACCCGACTATGCGGGATAATACCCCTATTAAAATTCAAAAATATTTCAACAGTCACCATCATTCAAAATTCACTTTTGACAGACTGTGTGGTTTTTGGGTTGTAAAAGTTTGGAACACCTTTGCCACTGAAATCTCGATAGCATTAGGAAATCCTCGAACCCATCTCCTATCTGTGTTTATTTCAACTGCATTAGCTTCAAAAACCTTGAAATGCACCAGTGATCGTTTACTGGTTTACATTTTTTTTGCACAGACGTATTCAATGACGCATCTCTGATTCTGACAGACATCTAGGACATCGCTTATTTTCTTAAAATCTCTAACCGTCAATATCGAAAACATTGAACATTGACCAGTAACCGTTTGATGGTTTACATTTTTTTGCATAGACGTATTCAATGACACATCTCTGATTCTGACATACATCTAGGAAATCGCTTAGTCTCTTAAAATCTTTCACCGTCAATATCTGCAACAGAGAGATACACCGTTTAGTTTACAACAATTCCATTTAATCTATTTAAATGTAATAAATCATAGAGGCCGTTACTTTTCAAATACCCTCTCCTGATACTGCTGCTGCTACTACTGCTACTACTACTAATACCACTCCTCCTCCTCCTCCTCCTCCTACTACTACTACTACTACTAATAATAATAATAATAATAATAATAATAATAATAATGATAGTAAGTAGAAGGCCGAAAAGCAAAAGAAGGAGAATAACAACATCAATTTTTACTTATCGTCAATGAATTATTTTTTTAAAAGTCGTTTTATCATAAAACCAGAAGAGCTGCATCACTATATTGGTTTCGTTCAAAATAGTTTCGTAAACTGTCCCAAGTTTCCAATGAATATTCGGTTTTATAAGGCCCATTTTCCCGATTTCAGTACGTGCTCTAACAAAGAATGTGAGGGTGCCCTCTATTTGATGTAGTTGCGCTTCTGCAGCTTATTAATATATTATCATTGTTGCAATGATGAGAGAAAGATATTTGTAATAATATGAACGTGCAGCATTTCTTTGCCGAAAAAAGGGAATCAGCGAAACGTTGTATGAAAAAAAAATATTTGACAAATACAGAACACAATGAAATTTATCGTAAGCATGGAGGTGCCTGATTAAGAAATTGATAATTGTTTGTCTTTTACAATGTGATTATATAATTTTTGTTGAACTATGTAGCACAAAATTACTTTCTTGATATATATCAAAATGATTAAATTATCTCATTTGTGCCATTTTTTTTAATACACTTTTTATAGGAACCTTAATAAACTAATATTGCTACGTGGTATTTGTTTTTTTTTGTTTTTTTTTCAATCAAACAAATCAAGTGTTTGTGTCAGTCTTAAAATGTATGTTTTATTAATACATATTTCTTCTTATTCCTTAAAATTTCCACAGATTCTGCTTGTTTCTGTTAATGTTCGATGCTATTATTGGTCAATGGTTATTTAAGCGAGTGAGTGTAGATGATTTTTTCTTGTCGTGAGACAAATCACCAAAGCTTCCCCTCCCCCATTCGAACAGTAGTGCAGTATTTATGTGTGCGCATCAGTTGTTGACTAACGTATTAGCTGTTATATGGCCGCCATAACATCCGTTAAGGTATGGACTATTGTGCGTTATCTTGATCATTAGTGAATCGACAGACGGACTAAAAAAAAGAGTCTGCTGTGTAAGCTACTAGAGACAGACCACTCAAGAAACAAGCACTTTTCAATAATCTATCTGCAGCGGCCGTATTCTCAATGTCAACAAATTAAAAACATCAGTGAATGCTTGAAGAAAGTGATACAAAATATGTGGAAGTATCTTTGGAATTATGTAATATTTTGTTAAATAATAGAATTGTCATCATAAGAGTGGAACATTTGTAAGTATGTATGTTTTTGTCTTGCGTAGCGTCGCTGTTGTTTCTTTTACTTCTTTTCATGGATGGTCGTCGATTACCTCGTTTGTTTGAGGTTTTATCAGTGTTGCTAGAAGTTAACTTCTCTTCCAGGTGTTTCATGAGTTGCCGTTGATTTTCTCATCTGTTTAAATAAGATGAATGAAAACAACTTCCACGCAGGAAAGTCACAAAAAGGCGGTTTATTTTTTAAAGAGATAGTGGAAAGCGTACGTTTTTTTTAAGACACCAAGGTTACAAGACTTACCTTCTCGTTTGAAGAGCTATGGAAACCATTATAGTTGTCAGGAGACTATTATTCTTGCATCACTTTATTTTTTCTGGTAATGAACTGATGTACGATGTGATTTAATTAAATTTATAGACTTTTTTGTGTACAGGCAGTTCTAACTGTCTCCGACTCTTGAAAATATATTATGTTATCATTATACATCACATGGGATGACTTATCTACGCTTTTTTTTCAGGTTTCAATGAACAACTGCAGCAGGAATTGGTATACACCCTTCTAAAACCTGGTGGTCACGGCTGATTAATTTAAAAATGATATCTAGTCATGGACACACTCTTGAAGAACGATATGCAGAAAATAATATTTTACACTTGGAAAAATTGCCTATTATGTAACGAATGATTCAGACTGCTTTTGGGCCACTTTGCTTGAATAAACATCGTTTTATAAGTAGCATAAAAGATTTAGGAAAGTCAGGGAGTATGAGAGGGTTGATAGAAGGTGTGAGAGGATATAGGGAATCAAAATACCAGTATGGATAAGGAAAATCGTGTGACTACAATTTGATGCAGAGTTTAGTGTCAGGGTGGGAACTGTACACATTTTTTCGCAACGAAATGAAGATGTGTAAGATTTGTGCGAAGTTTTTTTTTTTCCCCCCAGTGATGCTCAGAGAACATAATAGACTATTTGATCAATATGGCCATCAAGGCAGTTTCTCACTCTCTCTTTGTCTTTGTGATTTTTGTTTATTTACCAGGGTAAAGGGAAATGTTCGAGGCTGTTGTTATGAAACAATAGGGAAAAGTAATACGGCTGCGCAGATAGTGACTAACACGATCCCACAAGATGTAATTTTGTTTCGAATTTCTTGGAACATTACAACAATTTCATTGTAGTCGGTGAAGATTAATTCGAGGAGGACTGGAATTTAAGGTGAGTGTATTATCAATAAATGGGCGGCTAAAAATCTGAAAAGGAAGCTCGTACTTCTACAAGATATTGCGTCAATAACCTTCTTCTTCGCAATAGCAACGATTTCATCGTATATACTTGTAAAAATATACACTCGGAGGAGGCATATTATTACGAGAATTTTCAGTGATTCATGATATAGTGCAATTTGATGTTTTGAATAAACATAATTTACACCTACTCTCTTTAAATATTACTGATTCTTCGGTACAAATAGAAATATAATCCCGAAGAAAAGGTGCGGTTTATGTCTGAAAATGGGCAAGACTGATACGTAGCGCCTGTGTATATTCTTATATGTTGTTCAGATTAAGAGAGGGAAATTGACTTTAAATGCATATATGTCTAGATTACCCATAAGGTAGAGGAGTTATTAACCTTATTATAAAATTGATCCTTACATTAAATAGCAATATATGCGACTTGATAAATGCGATTAAATCAGATAATTAGTAAAATGTTGTTAATCTGAGTCGTTTTTATTTGGGAGTATTCGAGCACTAAAGTAGTGCAGCCTTGTATTCCTCCTTATATCAATGCCAAACGTTTCAATTGAAATTATATTTAATATCTTCAATCTGACAAAATCAAATGTAAATCAGTTCTTTAACTCGATAACAACAACAGGAAAACATTTGACGTGTAAACTGCATGAGATCCAGTTTCTCCGCGCTTTCGGAGACGTCGAACAAGCGCATGTCAGTTGAAAATTTGTTCTCGATAATCGATTCGACGGGAACCAGGTGATTTTGTTAACCGTTTTTTAATCGTGCAGGGATATTCGCTCTGGCTAGTCGAAAGAGGACTAGCTTCACATACCTCGCTTCCTTGATTAGAGGCATAACATTTATGACCAAGGAATGCAGTCGGATCTGCCTACGAAATTTGTTGAAATTAAGTGTGTTTACTTTTAACCTGTTAGCCTTGTGCCATACATTCTCGGGGTGGAAAAGAAGTAAATATTACTAAGGAGAGTTTGGCAATCGATGAAAGATGGAAAGAAATGACGGCATGCAATTACATAGTGTGAACTTCTTTCTCTTTATGGGGAAGGGGGAGGAATCAAGCACGATCGCGCTTGAACAGCATTGACTTTCCTTTTCTTAGAAACAAAAACGCGAGCATAATTTCCAGAACTAGTGCCTATTCAATTCGATTTATTTTGTGTTACCATTATATATAAGCCGGTGACCTGGAAAACGTTCAGTTATTAACTAGTATGATAGATTATAGAACATAACTCCAGAGAGGCAATTATCGTTCTACCAATGCCATTGATAGATGTCTAACGTCATAACTTCCTCCCTAATACGAAATATAATTGAAATTCCGTTTCTGAATTTTTTAGATGAGGATTGCTTATCTGTTCTGCTCTTGAGTGTGATTTTCACAACGTTTCGGTCGATATAACCTCCGACCTTCTTCAGCTGTACCTTGTCGAACCTTGCTTCTGTCGAACTCAGGAATTTGAACGGAATTTCGAGCGGGAGCCTTTATTCACTTTACGGGGGTTACTTGCACTTGTTTCGTCAGCCATTCCTAAGTAATTCGTAAATGTATTTTTAGGTTACCCACATTGAGGATGGCATCCTTCCCCTTCAAGAAAATATCATTTTTTTTTCAATTTATTTTAATAATTTATATTTTAAATTCATATATTTTATCTGAATCGTTTTCGAGAAAATGCTGATAGCTACTAATTCGTAAGGACTTGTATTCCTTCCGATAGCTATAATAAAAACAATTTGATTGAAGTTCGATTTTATGTTATGTAGTGGCTCATAGTTGTCATGAAGCTTGTGTTTCTGCTGATAGCTATAACAAAACTTCTAAATGAAGTGCGATGTTATGTCTTTTTTTTTGCCTTTGAATTAATCGAATTTTAGGCATATACATGAACTCGCCTACTTCGTTAAGGAAAATGCAGTAAACACTGTCTTTTATTAATTTCTGATTGGATTTTAAAAAGACAGCATCAAAATGTATAAGACACGTAGAAACATAAAATACAGTGTTTGGAAACACTGTGAAAGCACAAATTAATTTATGTGGGCCAAAATTAAATTTTTATTAGATAAAATGTCGTCTGTTTTTATTTTCCATTTTAAGAAAGGGCATAGTTTTGATGATAAATATCATCAAAGATTTATTCCTATATTTCTCCCTTTTCTAATTTTCATAACTTTCCTTGTTAATCTCTCTCTCTATTTCTTATCCACTCTCTCCCTCTTTCTTATTCTCGCTCTCTTTCTTATTCTCTCTATCTTTCCCTCCCTCCCCCCTCTTCCTATCTTCATTCCGTTCAGTTTTTATACTATCTTGCCATCATTACACCCCGGGATTCTAAATTCAACCGCCCTATAAAATTTATTTTCGTAATTTCCCAAACTCTTTCTCCATCAGTTGTCAGTAGTGTTCAGTTTTTGTATCCCTTACTCTCTTCCTCCACGCTTTCTCTTTCTCTTGCTCACTTTGTTCTCAGCTTTTCTTTCTCTCTCTATCTGTTTCTCCCCCTCCCTTCTTCCCAAACACAGTTTTTCTTTCTTTGTCATCTCACTTTCTCCCCCTCTCTCTCGCTCTCTATCTCACTCACTGTCTCTCGTTCTACCTGTTTCTTTTCTATTTATCAATATCTTTCAAATGTAATACAGAAGTATGCACTTGGTAATTGATCTTCCTAATTTATCTCATTTAAAATTAAATAAATAGCTAAAATCTATGAAAGGCATGCAATTTAATCAATAAATCTCCTGCGCATACATTTCCCCTCACAATAACCCACAAATATAAAAATAATATAAAAAATAAGCAATTCCTTTAATCAATAAAACCCTTTCGCATACTTTGACTCTCACATAAACACTCAATATATGACAGATGAAAAATACCAGAATAATTTATGTATATTTTAGTTATAATTTGAAGCAATTCTGTACATAGATTACAAAGAAAACTGACTTCATATCCTTTTTAATGTCCTAGTATACGGTGGCATGACACTAATATTTTACTTTGCGTTAAATAGAATAGTATTCCTGTCTTATAATATCGAGATGTAGTATCGATTTTGGTATTCGGAGTTCGTTGACTCCTAATAGTAATTCCAATATGTGAGCCATTGAAATTCTACTCCTAAATATTCAGTTATTTCTTGTGTAAATTGCAAAGTAATTATATATATATATATATATATATATATATATATGTATATATATATATATATATATATATATATATATATATATATATATATACTAGCAAAGATACACGCACGGGCTTTTTCTGCACGCTTAGGTACGCGATTTGTAGGCACCTTTCCAGTAAGTGGATAGTGTAAGAGGAAAGTATATTTCAACTTGATGCATTGAATACTGAAAACATACCATAATCAGATCATAACAGTTGTTCATCATATCCTTTTGTAGAACTTTTCATTGAAGAGCCTCGTGGTAAACTACATTTTTGTTTCTTTGATTTGGAGCCAGACTGTAGAGTTTTTCTGAACTTCCTGTCCGGCTGATGGAGACGTAGAACATACCTTGACTGAATCAGTCTGATTTCAGGTCTACGCCAATGATTTTAAACGCCTAACCTTGTTTTTTATTTATGCTCATTGCAAAACACACCTTCATAGGAAACCTTTCTAGACACTACAATTACAACAACGCCAAAACCTCCCACCGGCCGCAGCCGACATACTCCCCGCCCCAATATAAACAGAATGTTTTTTTTGGGGGGGGGGCGTCAACGTGGGGGTCCTCATGTGAGATTAAATTATCATAGAAAGGTTACCCCCCCACTTTATTTAAACTAACATTTCTTCAAAAAGTCCTAGGATCCAGGAGTTCATACCACGCAAACGGTAAATTGGCGCCAGAAGAAAAAATCGCTTTGTGTCAAAAAACGAAAATAAATGTATTTTTTTATCATAAAATAATTATTTGTCCAATCATGAGAAAGCGAAATGATGCCTGGGGTCATTTATTTGGCTCGTTTGGCTCGTTTTTGTGTGTGTGTGTTTTTTTTTTGTTTTGTTTTTGCTTGACAAACTGTCAGGATAACATTGGATACTAAATATGAATAACTAATAGATTTCCCA
This sequence comes from Euprymna scolopes, assembly GCF_053919585.1. Taxonomy (NCBI): domain Eukaryota; kingdom Metazoa; phylum Mollusca; class Cephalopoda; order Sepiida; family Sepiolidae; genus Euprymna; species Euprymna scolopes. Next base: position 13,911,904 of record NC_136515.1, read on the forward strand.
AAAACTGAATGCAATATTCGTTCACAGTGTCCCTCAAAAGCTATAAAAGTCGACAATTCAAAGGTGAATGTAGATGGGTCGGTGAACTAAAAAAATACCGATGTATGGTAATAATTATGCCATAGCGATGTGTGTGATTATCATATACGGTAAAACATAATATTTTATATTTAATCTATGTGATTATAAACCCAAATGGCATTGTAACGGGTATTGTAACCAACATCCGGTCTACGACTTCCGGATGCGTATGCGTACATAAACATAAACCCATAACAACGTAAACAAATAAATATAAATCGCTATTTTTGCAGAATTTGACCTGCACACTAAAATATTAACGTTATTATGTAGAAATGATTATTTAACATGCGAAGGGTGAGGATGTTTTGCAACTATTCTGTATTACAACTATACTGTCACGATTTTCTTACAAACAAATCAACTTTAACCCGTTGATAACGTAATGTTTTACTGTGTACGTCCCAATTGTTTTTTTTTTCGCATTTAAATTATCCAAATAAAAAAATTGTTAATACTTTCTGTATTTTTTTACATGTTTAAGTTATTTTAACGTAATTTTCTTACGAATAAATCTACATTAACCCGTTGACAACCATAATAGCATTTTACAACGTGTTGTTTTACTCTGTACGTTTTCAGCGTCCCAAATATTTTTCCCATTTAATTTAAAAGATATATCAAAATTTGAATATTAGTGTAGTATTATGCAATCTGTCCAGCGCACATTTACCTATGAGAATAACAAACAAACCACCTATAGTTCAATGGCTGTAATTTTTTAAATACAAAATAGACAATTATAAACAGAACGATGAATTATATCGGCGTAGAACTACTTAATACAGTGGAAAACCCCGGATAACTCAACAATAACAAAAAAAAGGTTTGTACTCATACAGAGAGTAACCTAACTCAGCGAACGCTCGGCTTTCTGCGGAACATGACGTCAACAGCCGGAGTAAGGCTAGCGTCGCCGGGCAAATTCAGCTGTGTGACCAAACATAAAACTGAATTAATGAAAATGTAGCGCGATTATTTTCAAGGCGACGCACGTTCGCGCGAGTTGAAAATTCAAAGCAGCAGAGGACAACTTGGACGAGAAAGAAAAGAAAAGAAATTAGTAAAAAAAAGCACGCTATTCCGTACTTTAACGTCAGAAAAAAAACAAAAAAAAATGAATTTTACAGCCTTAAGTGAGCAGTTGGAAACACCATCTGGAGTCCTCGGATTTTATCAAGACAAAAATTACTGGCACGGGCGAAAACTTGTGCATCATGTGGGCAAGGAAAGGTAAGCGATGGCTATGCCTGGAGGTGTAAGGCTACCACATGCCGAACGCTAACATGATCCGGATTGATAACTTTTTTTCCAAGTATAGGGTTACAATTGCTATCGTGGGCGTTTGAGCGAGCAACACAGAAAGACCTCCAGCGCGAATGCGGAATACGATTTACGCACACACACCCCATTAATAAAACAACGGTTTGAGGAAACAACAACAACAATACATGTTTTAATATGAAAAAAAGAAGAAAATCTATCCCACCCAGTTTTGTTTCAATTTTTCTAGTTTTCAGGTGTTTTCATTCAGAAAAAAAAATTAAAATACGAATAAAAAAAAAAATTAAATAACACCCACCAAAAAACAAATATATTTTTTCAATTTTTCTTGAAAAAAAAAACTTTACAAAATCTTACCTTTGAACCTTTTCTCGAACAAAAAAGTCGGCCAATGTCAAATTTCTTTCCAACTTCTAAAAAAAACATTTTTAAAAGTTTTCGGTGGTGTTGAAAACGAATATCACATTGAAATTTGCGGCAGATTAGTAGTTTTAAGTATATGAAAAAATGGTTTTCAAAGGGTGGGGGAACATTTTCCTATATAAATTTGACGTATATGAGCACCCTCCTTCTGGCCACGTTGTAATTTCTTCATACCAAAACACATTTAACTGATATTCGTTTTCAGCATCTCCGAAAACCGGCGTTGTTGTTTGTTTTTTTTACTAAGATTCGTTCATTTTTCATCTAATAATTTAGGATGCTAATTATGGTGTCAGTAGGTTTAAAAAAACAAACTTTTTTTATTATAGAACTTGTATATTTGTTAACAGGTACTTCATCAGTTAAATATTTCACAAAAATTATGTTTATATAAGGGGGCTCCACCGCCCCCTAATGTAAACAGAATTTATGTGAAATATTAAACGATTCTGCTTTAATGGCTTAATTGCTAATGTTGGCGCGTTAATTACAGAAAAACGGTTTATTCAACTACAGAAGCACCTGTTAAAAACTATACAACTTCTATAATTGAATACCCACAAAAAAAAAAAAACGTTTATATAAGCTTATTGAAATTTTTAGCGTCCTAACTTATAAAACAAATAAGAAATCTCTTAGTTAATGAAAAAAAAAAAAAAACAGAGCCGGTTTTCGGGGCTGCTAAAAACGAAAATCACAGTTACATTTGTTTTTTGATATGCAGAAATTATTAGGTGTGCAGAAAGTTGGTGCTCATATTACATCAAATTTATACAGGACAGTGATCCCCCACATTTTTAAAAAGTAATTACTTCATATCAGGCCCCAAATTTAAATGTGATATTCGTTTTCAGTACCACAGGAGAGACGTTGCGAGCCTTTGTTTTATCGTTACTTCAATGACAGATGCTAGTCTGAGCTTCAATCCCTGGTCTCCCCTCGCCGATCTTTCATGAAAAAAACCCGTCTAGAAGAAATCACTGTCAAAAATGTTCCCCAATTTTTATCCGTGCCAAAACCAAAACGTAGATTCCATGAACAAAGCTTCTTTCTTAGAAGTGCACGCCTGTTGAACTCTGTTTCGTCTGCCTGTTTCCCGCCGGACTACAACTTGGATGTCTTCAAGTCCAACATAAACAAATTCCTGATGGACCGCCCCTTTAAGTAGACACTGTATCAAATCCCAGCATTAACGTACTGTACACGCAATACCTACTATCCACGAGTGGCTTCCGGGCCTTGATAAGTGATAACCACCTTGTAAAAAAACAAAAAACACCGAAAACCTGTAAAAGTCGCCATTTTATAGTTTTTTGAGGAGTTTGAAAGAAACTTGACATTAACCCAAAAATCTTTAACTTTATTTATCTAAAACATGTATGACACTAATGCAGAGTGATACGCGATATTTTTAAAAATCTTATGTCCACGTTTAATTAAAGTTTCATGATATGATTTTTTTAATTCAATTGTAAGGTAAAAGTACAGAATAGGTACAAAACACCCTACTCTCCACATGTTAAGAATGGCTTTTTAAAGAATAGCAGGGATCACTCTCTGCATGAGTACCAACTATATATATATATATATATATATATATATATATATATATATATATGTATATATATATATATATATATATATATATATATATATATATATAGCAAACACAAAACAAAAACATATTATTATAAAATTTTTCTTTACAGTTAATCAAATTTAAAATTTAAGGTGGGTTTCTTTCCTTTTCATGCTTTCATCGGCGACGCTGCATGAATACCAAAAGGTTACTTAAAAATCAAGAATAAGCGAATAAAATTACCTCCGAATTAAAAATAAAAATAATAATTCAACTTGGAAGAATATTTCGAAATGAAAAAAATCTATAATAGAAAATATTTAATAACGTGCTAAAAGAATTAAACAATCACAGTTAGGTCCCTTGGTTTTCTGGTTTCAAAATTAAAAGGTTTCAGATTTAAGATAATAATCAGTAAATTTAAGTTTAATAAACTATAAATTGAAATGGAAATAAACTAAATAATTACATTTTACATTATATTACGTTATATTTTAAATGGTACAATATAAACAATGCTATTATGTCGAATAAGCAGTATAATCACTCTAATTATTAAAAATGGTTTAATATCATGTGATATGCTAATAACCATATCTCAGTCGATATATATGTGATGTGAAGAATGCTATATCCTGAAGTTACACATAAAAATAAATGTATCCTTTGAGAGAATTATCCTACAATTGTCATTAATATTCTGGGCAAGGAGAGGTTTAAACACACTATAAGCACTTTATATTTCTTTGATCATAGGGAGTTGTACACACAGACAAACGCACACGAACGCTATTACTTTATATGCATATGTATATATATATATGCATGTGTGTAAAAATATATTATATATATATAACTCTTTGCTTATACGTGCATATGTGTGTGTGTGTGTTAGTGTAGGTGAAAGAGAGATAAGAATGTGAAAAAAACGTGTTGAATAATTAAGACAGTCTACATGATAATGGTTTATTTAATCCATCTTCATTTCTAAGTGTCTCATACAGAAAAGCCTGAACTGACAAATGTTCGAAAAGAAACGTGTCGATATGAGTAAATCATCATCACAAGTAAGAACAAAAAAACACCTACATGTATCAGGACATGTTTTATATAAAATAAAGTACCTCTCTACTATAGGATTATGTATATATATATATATATATATATATATATATATATATATATATATATATATATATATATATATATATATATATATATACAAGCACTGGTGTCCGGCGTTGTCCGGGTGTTTAGCGTTGTGAGCTGAGCACAAAAGATAAATAAACAAATAACAATTGGTAGTAGGTATGCAGGCTCGAACCCCTACCCCGAAGGAGAGAAAGAATGTGAAATAAAAACTTGATGTATTTGCCGTTTTGTAACCAATGTTTATATATTTGCCATTCGAATGGTCGAGCTTCAAAACAGTGTCGATCTCGTGAAAATTTGTCGTCCTTGACAAAAGTTTTTTGCACACATACATACATGTAGACATACACATGTACATACATTAAAACTTTAATATATATATATATATATATGTATATATATATATATATATATATATATATATATATATATATATAACACGAAAATTACATAATTGTCGATGCAATAATTTATTTCAACCTTATGGTATTTTGTCTAGCTTAGATGCTTGAAAATACCATAAGGTTGAAATAAATTATTGCATCGACAATTATGTAATTTCCCTGTTATATTTGCATGTTACTGCTCTGTTTACCACATTAAGCTTTCACACCCGGATTTCCTCCTGGAATTATTCCGTTATAACACTATATATATATATATATATATATTGCATTTTTAAAGTAATAGTCATTCTTAGTCATATCGTTAGGCAACTCCATATATAAACTAGTAATCGGTGTTTGGTTCATACACTTTTTAACAACGGAATCGTCGGCAACAGCCACTGGCGTAACGCATATTACTGCTAAGCAATATTCATAATAAACTGACAGTCTTTTAGACGCTTAGGGATCAATTATAATTAATAGTGACACTTAGAATATAATTCCGAATTATTTAAATCTTCTATCGAGACATTGTAACGAAAGGAGTGCACGCTTGCTCCGTGAATTTAAATGTGTAATTATATCCATGCAAATATTCTACTTGATTTATACTTGCGTGATATTTGCATGAGAAGTTTTATTAAACACCAACATATTTCTAGATATATTCATGCATGCGCATATATATATATATTTGTGTAAAAATATTTCCTGCCAAATTCCTCTATCTGTTTACCTGTGTAAAACTTTATATTTGGCGTTCAGATAGGGAAATCGGTGCAATGGTGTGACGATTTAAGAAATGGAAGTTTCCAGGTGAAGTTCGAACGACGTCTTTATGAATGTGCATGCGAAAGGTAATATTGGTTCATGATTTAATTTTGTGTTTTACATCAAACATGTCTTCATGGCTCAGGATTAAACTTAAAAAGAAAAAAGTAAACCGTAAGCTAAAACGTTTATTTTCGATTTGCAGTTGTGGCGCAGGGGACATTTTTTTTTTACTTTTAAAATAATTACTATATATTCGGTCCATTCCGCTTAATTACAAAATGCCCTGTACAAGTCATTTCTGATTAGTTGTAAAAAAGAAAAAAAAATCACCTGTTTATCTAATGCCCTTAAAATCACTTCTGATTAATTACAAATATCCCCTCCAATACTCACATCTGACTAATTGTTATACCATTTCTTTTCGTTTTTTTTGTGTTTTGATTTGTCTCCTATATTTAATGTTACAGTATTTAGTATTATAAAAATGCTCTGGAAAATAACTTCTGCTTAATTAGAAATATACCCTGGATAAATCACTTCATATCAACTTTAAAAAATTCCGTAATAATCATCAGCATCCTCCCATCACCTCCACTAGGACACCGCCACTACCACCACAGCCACAACAAGTATAATACGGAATCTACATCAATCTATCATATTGAAGCATATTTTACGCCCAGGCAAGGCTGGACGACATGCTAGTATGCATGTACATTTTTGGACCCATTTCCTTTTCAGTGACTTCTATATTTACAAATAAGTCTACACACGAGATATGGCAGATATATTCAAAATTACTATAAAATTATAAATGCAAGCATACTAGCACAATTAATTTAATAAATTTTCTATTTAAAATTCTTATATTCATTTTGGAGTTTGTATACAGGTCTCTGAGTTCGACAAAGCGCATCCTGAAAATGTTCATGTATACCCAACGAATGTGAAAATAAAACCCCATTTAAATATGTCTTAATATTTAAAAATAAAGAATATTATCAATCATCAGTATATATTACAATACAATTAATGTCAATTAAAAATAATTTAAACCAATAAAATTTGAAAAGAATTTATTCTGTTGTACTTGTCTAATCAATATATATATATATATATATATATATATATATATATATATATATATATATATATATGACCTATGTTTCGACCCGACAAACACCAGTATTTTAAATGTATATATCTATCAGTATATTAAATGGATAAATATATCTATATAGAGAATAAAAACAATATTATCTTATCTTCCGGCACAGTATTAAAACATTTCCTCTCATACAACAAATGACCCTCGACGTAAACATAAAACTAAAAATGTCTACGCAAATAATTCCTTGTGGAAATAAAATACCACTTTTCAAAATGTTTTCCTCGTTTTTATGGATGTTTTAAAGCAAAAATACCACTTTATTGCCTAGAACTTTGATTTTATATACAAATTAAAATACAATATAATACCATTCGAATAAATTTTGTTCGCATGAATCCGACGTGAAATACAAAATAGCTCCCGCCATTATATGCATACGACAATGCGCGTCGCTAAAATACATTGTGTCCGTGAGGAACAGGCAGACATATCACGTGTTGTATGCATGCACAATGGATGACAACAAACAGTAAAACAAGTAAGCAAAAATATATTTTCTCTCATACTTTTCAAATGCAAAAAAAAAGAAAAAAGAATTAAGATGTACAAGGTGCCTTAATTAAGTTTATAGACCTTATTGTACATGTATTTATTATGGTTGTAGATCTTTACTTGGAAGCCATGTTTAGTTTCATAACAGTTTCCGGTAGTTAGTTGTCTACGCAATTCCTGACAATGACGAGGTCACAGCAGACATCTGTTCTGTACAGGTTCCGGACTTTATAATTTTGTAGCACAAGGGCAAAAGAGAAAGGGACATCTCCTACGAGGCTACGAAGTCTATTTTGAACTCTATCAAGGCAGGACAAGTCCTTTCTAGCAGCTCCTGCCCAGATGTGGCAACAGTATTCCATCCTTGAACGTACCGGGCTCTTATAGAGATAGATAATTGCATCAGCAGTGAGATATCTAACGGATCGATAAAAAGATCCCACAATTTTTCCAGCGGCATTGACAACAGATTTGATGTACGTGTTCCATTTAAGATCAGGAGTAATGGTCAACCCAGAAGCTTGTCAAAACTTGAGGTCTCCTTTGAGGAGCCATTCATTTCAACTGATGCCAGATGTGGATCAAAATGTTGATCACTCCGACATATATTAATTTTAGGCATTATAAAATCATATAATATATATATATATATATATATATATATATATATATATATATATATATATATACATGTATATATATACTAGCAAAAGTACCTGCCGTTGACTGGGTTAAAAAAACAGCCTGCAGAAAATGGACTATAATTTATGAAAGTAGGATAGGTTATGAAAAGTAAGGGTTGTAAAGAGACAAAAGAAAACATATGCAAAGTTACTAAACAAGGGGTAATTTTTATGGAGCAATTCTGGTTTCTGATTGGCTGCAGGCATAAACGTGAGTAAATTTTGATTCGTCAGTTCCTAGCTGCAGCATTTATAAATAGAATCACCCAACCGCAAGAGATAATATAAATTACACAAGTATGTTATTGTTATACATTTTATTATATAACTGACCAATTTTTATGATGGCAGGTTAAAAGAATATTTACAATATTTGAATACACGCTAATCAAGCCTGATAGTCAATTTTAAAAATGCTATCCGTGCGTGATGATAGGAGATGGATATGCTATAGACTTTTGTTTAAAACTTGTAAGATGATGCATATTTGCGCGAATGCACCAGTCCACAATTCCATCCTTGTCACAGACTATTTGACCAAGTAAGGCATCAGGTTAGTTATTTAACTTGTTCCGTTAGTTCAGACCTTGTTTCCTGTGACTTTTAGTTATTCCCTTAGCTTAATGAAAGCCTAAAAGGCTGCCGTTATGAGTTAACTGAGATGAAAGCGGTTATGGCAAAGGTAACTGATATGCTCACACAGCAGAACTTCCATGAAGTTTTTTGCACTGTATAACAAGTTACTTGAAGCCGAAACGTGATTACTTCGAAGGGGACAAGAGAGGCATGTGCGTACTAGCAATAACAATTGGAAATACGAGAAAGAAATTGTCGTCTCCTCGTGTTTATAAATCGGTAAATATGATCTTTATTTCGCACAAAACGAACAAATATTAAATAGCAGTCAATTATAAGGTTTTAAACACGACTAATCAAACTGCTAGCATGTACTTTAATTTCTAGTCAAGTTTAAGGGCACAGTTTTGTTAAATATGTTTGTAATACCTTATGAGAAAAAATACACCCATCACCATATACGAAGTGCATTTTATACGTATCTAGACTTTTTCTACAGGCATTTAAAATTGCCGTAGACTGTTGAAAATTTAGTAATTTATTGATATACATCTTATGAGGTAATTGTCAATTTTTCTTATATTACGCTCAAATGAACAGTTGCAGCAGGGATTTGAATACATCCTAGTTAAGCTTGATTGCCTCTGTTGGTGAATTTCAGAAATTATATCGGTACGTGAGGATATTTTAGAATAACGATATACAATAATAATATTTTTTTAAACTTTGAACAATGCAGTATAGGAGTGGCATAAGAGATTCAAAGAAGGCATAGTTAGGGATTTTGTGAAGAGTAAGGAAGTCAGAATACATGAGTTGATTGGTGAACTAAAGAAATTCATGGATAAGTACCGTCGAGTTTCTATACAGATAAGAAGTGCACCGTTCAATGGCAGTGTAAAGTCTGAAGAGGCAGAACATGGTTTAAAATGGCTTCATCCTTAGTCACATATTATGTTACAACGACCAGCAGTACAAAAAGCAGGATGCTATATTTATTTTGTTGTTCTTTTTGTTATATATATATATATATATATATATATATATATATATATATATATATATATATATATATATATATATATATATATATATATATATTGGTATTTACTATTCGTGTGGGCGATTTGAATTATTTTTATATTTTTGTGGCACAATGGAGAGCATCCAGTTTGAGCTTCCACATATATGGACTTGTGCCTAAATTGTCTGCACTTGAGGGGTGTTGATGTGTAAAGCAAATATTTGTTATTTTGAAAATGTTAGAAGGTATCGATCTGGGATTACTAAAGCAAGGAATGACGGTTTGTTTAAAATATTCAACTAAGTCAAAACGATTTGTGACCCTCGAAACCTAAAGGTCTAACTCACAGAACTCGTCATCGAGGCACAGAAAAAATTAAAACAATGTTCATTCGTCATGTATGAATCTCTCTCCTTCATTGGCTCTCTACTCTCTCTCTTTCTCTCTCTCTCTCTCTGTTTTTCCCTTTCATTTCCTATTTATCTCTTCAATGTAGAAAGATAGAATTAAACATAATTCTATTGTTTTACAACTGTGGAAGCTTGCATTCTGGATTCGTCGGACACGACATAGCAGTTTTATCTGCATGCGTCTGGTTTCAACTGGTCTTTATAAAAATATGCTCCGCCAGTGTAAAACGTAAAATAAATTATATTTTTATAAGGATGAATTTGTTCGCTGTTTTTGTGCAAGCGTTCGTTTTCAGCTTGAGGTCAACGACGGAATGCTGTCTGTAACGACGCAATGATTACTCAAGAAGCGACCCATGCAAGATGGTTATAGCCGATGACATATCTACTCGTTGTGTTGATGTTTCCATGTGCCTGTCGTTAGATATCGTTTATTCCCCCCGAGAGTTGGTTGCGTTCCCAGGACGTTCCTTACCAAGTGACTCTCTCCGGGAAGCGATAGTGTTGTATTTTTTTAAAACTTCAGTGGAGTATTTTTGTTTATTTTTCTTCCGACTGATTATCGAGACTCCACAGGCGTTAGCTGTGTCTTTATTTATTTTTTTTTTGGGGGGGCGGGTAAATTTTTAGATTAGGTCAACCTCAACAATTTTCTTTAAAATGAATTTTATAAGTTTTTGACTATGCTGACTAAGAAAATCTTGCAGAAATAAATAGTTTTCGAGATATATACACCTGTAGCTTTCATTATAATTCATTGGACGTCAGGTTTGTACTCAAGGACTATAAGCAAATCCACCAACACTTTTATTTCCCCAACTGTTAAATAAGATCCAAATATTGTTACATCAACGCCCAAAATTGGGGTGTCTATTAAGAAAGCCGTTCTTATCATGGGGAGATTGGGGGTGTTAATTCCGAAAGCCGTTCTAAACAAATGAAGGGTTGAGTGTGTTTATATCAAAAGCCGTCGTTTACTTGAGGATGTTGAGGATGTCTATTCTGAAAGCCGTCATGTATATGGGGAGGTTGGAGTGTCTATTCCAAAATCAGTTCTTAACATGAAATTACTCAAAAAAGTAAAAAAAAAACATCTTAATTGTTTTTTTTTTTTTGTGTTCTTTTTTTACATGCATACACATTACTAATTTCTCGCTTGTGAAAAAAAGTAGATTTTTTTCCGCTTAGTTTCATTGTCGGTCGCAGAGAAGTAAATTTGTTTATCGCGCGCGTGTACAAAAAGGTTAGCCAGTGAATTACAGTGCATAATACAGGTCTTTATATCTCAAAAACTATTTATCTCTGCAAGATTTAAATGAGATTTTTATTAGTCAGCACAGTCGAAAACGTTTTAAAGTCGGCATCAGAAAAATTGTTTAGGTAGACCTAATGTAAAAAAAAAATCTGTTTTTCTTTTATACATTAATGTACCCACGCTATAATTATTGTAGTATTATTTCGAAAACCCATTCTTTATATGCAGAGGAAAGGGTGTTTTGTCTGTTTGTTTGTTTGTTGGTTTGTTTTTCTGAGGTGAACAAATATGACGTAATACTGTAATTTAATCTAATATTATTGGCGGAAGCGTTGAAAAGAATAAGACGATTTGTACAACAAACAGAAACAACCAGGGCTACTAGCGCTGATTTCGATCAATCTAATAAGTTGGTACACACTGAGGGTCCCTAACTTCAAAAACTTCTGTGTTTACTTTCCGCTATTTACCTAGTAAATCAGTTTTCGTAATTTTTGTTCATTCTGATTTACGCAATCCGTAATTGTTATCACTACAAACCAAAACTAATCACTAGTGTAAACCATATTCTTTCATTTCGGCCAGGGTCGCTAAAGTCCACAATTTTCCAAGGGCAGCAGTTTTCTTCGACAACGACCATAGTTTAATTTTTTCGAGGAGTACGGGTTTAAGGTTTCTACGAGCAACGCTGGTTAACGGGGCCTGCTAGTATACATATAAATGCAACTTACACTTATACATTTGCTTAGCACGTCACAAGTACATTCCGAGAACACTAGATTGTGCGTGTGCACGTCAATTCTATACATCTGTATATGAACTCTGTAAATAGTGAAATGGCGTGTACACACGCATTATAGAGAGAACTAATAAATATCCACTAAACGTTTAAAAGATACCACCAGGAACAAATTCACCAACACACACGCGAAAGAATAGGACGGACAAAAAGACACACGTACACAAACAATGTGAGGACAATGATATAGACTCTGTATGTATAAATATACTAGCATTTCAGACCGGTGTTGTCCGGGTGTTTGGAGGTGTATGTTGAGCAAAAAAAGACAAAAAAAAAAGGTCAGCTTTTTTTAAATTTGACCACTATTATTACGCGTTAACGTTTATTGTTTTAGACTAAAACTAGCAATGGGTGCCCGGCGTTGCCCGGGGATTTTAAGGTGTATGCTGAGCAACACCACCACCCCAAATAAACAAAAAAACGATATTTTTTTAAAAATTTGCCCCCTACTATGGCCCCTTAAAATTTACTGTTTAGGGCTCAAATTAAGTTATTAAGTTAGATCCATGTTCAAGGAACATATATCTAAAGTTTCACGTGTTTAGGCCCAAAATTGAACTTTGACCCCTTAATCGCAAAATTTCTGTCCGAAAACAAATCACATCGATTTTCCCAAATCTCAGTACCCTGTATATACAAATTTCGAGTCTGTAGACTAAAAATTGACAGAGTTATTGCGTAAGGAAATGTACATAGGCACACAGATACACAGACACACGGATACACAGACACACAGATACTTTCACTTATATATATAAATATATATATATAAACAGAGAGAGAGAGAGAGAGAGAGAGAGAGAGAGAGAGAGATTACTCAGCGCAACACGGGAACCTCAAACTAAAATATACCTCCCTGACATTGAGACAGGAAAAAGTTATAGAATATATTCTGTCTAACGGACCATTGCCAGCACTCTCAAAATGCAAATCCAGGTGGTTCAACGCTTAAGGGCACAATACATTCTTCCAAAGAAATTATGATCATATTGAGCGATCCGCGTTTACGCCAGATGCATATCAACTAAAAAAAAAGTATCACTAACTCCTATAATACATATGTGAAATATTACAGGTACACAATTGTAGCAGAGATACATAAACATGGTTCGCTGAATAGGTATCAGTGTTTGCAATGGTCGTACAATAATGTCATTTTCATCAACGTTCGTGCAAGAAGAATATTTTAATATGAATACACATATGCACGCCAGCAATATACAACAGCTACAGTATAATCCCGGAGATTTCCATTGGTCCCGGTAGTATATGCAAGATTCCGTGTTTGATATAAACATTTACCGTTTTCAATGGTTATTATTTTGTCAAATTAAAAGCTTTCACTCCTAAATATTTTCTCGTTCATATCATATACTGTGCGTGGCGATTTATGTTTAAACTAGACATATTGCAAAACTTCGGAGGTTTAATATTTTCTTTTCTTTCCTTGTATAGAGGACCACAGACCATGATTTAAACTCCCTAGAGTCCATTTTTAGTACGAATACCGCTTCTGTTTCCAATTGCCCACTTTCCATTTTATGCCCTCACAAAATGTTCATAGAGTTACGCTATCAATCACAGTAATTGATTTATCGTGGGCTAATGTATATATTTGACGTTGTTAATAAATACATTTGTTCGGATTGCACTTCACAGATCTAAAAAAAATCAAATATCAAACGAACATAAAATAAGTTATAACATATGTTATTTTAAGTTGAAGTTGGAGCAGACAATTACAACCTTAGGGAAATAAGAGCATCACCAACATTAAATTGTGTGCAATTATATTTGAGAATATTTAACAAGTAATACAGTTAACTATGAAAGTGCTAGAGACATACTTGCATGTTTGCTTGTATTCTGTATGCACGTTAAACAACAAGAAGCTATTAAACATAAGAACTAGAAATGATGACGGAATGAACCGTTTCTTAAACAAAGTGTTCTTTCTTGCTACCCATGGCTCGGAGGAAGGCATGGCGGTAGTTTTTTATGTGAACACACAAAATCTGTATATATAAAAGCGAAAATATGTGTATGTATGTATGTGTGTTTGTATGTCTCGCAAAAACGTCCCACACGGGTTAGGGATTTTCGCCAGAGAGGTATAATTTTAAAGTTCCAACCTTCGCCCGACAAATATCGAAAAATTGGCCAAAAACATTAATTCCGTCACCCTAAAATCATCAGTTTTGTACAGGAGTGGTTCCTTCATTTTCTCTGCTCCTGCTACTACGAAAACAACGTCATGTATGGCCTAGAAAGATTTGACGTTAGTTTAAAGCCATCTGCAAGTGTTTTTAAAGGTTTAATTTTATCCGTTCTCAGTTGTGTGTGTCTTTGGCGCAGGGGTAACGTGTCGGGCATTTTTTCCCCACCTTAGCCTCGATGTTTCGGGTTCGAGCCTGTTTTTCTACCTAATTTTTTTTCCTTTTTACACCTTTTTTCCTTTTTTTTTACGTTTTTGCGCTGTTTTGCTTTGTATTGGTTTTTCCAATTTTTCTTAACATCGTGTTTTTTTTATAATATTAAAATAGGGTCACCCTCTTCTACCTACACACCCCCAAACACCGGGCAACGCCGAGTTCCCCGGTTAGTTCCATAAGAAAGGCAGGGAGAATTGGAACAAAACAAACATATGCCCTTTTCATTATGTATTTATTGGTGGAACTATAGTATCCTCGCCCTAAAAAGGCGACATGGTTCCATTTCCGTTTGAGGAAAACTGGTTTACGTATTTTGTTGTACACTATGTACTATTTGGCCAGTTGTGTTCAAACCCCAAGGGCCGTAGGAGCCTCGTATAATGTCTGAGAGAAACAGAATATAAAACGATCGATATGCTATTAATCGATCCACGGTATGTCAAGCGGACCATTTCCAGCATTCCCAAAATGCAAATCCGGACGGTCCAATACTTAAAGGCACAACTCAACGAAGTTTTCAGCCACGGTTTCGTCTTAGCTGTAGTTTCAAATAAGGGTTACATCATTCCACCTCACATCTTCAAAGTCGGATTGAAAGTCAACACAAACGCGTTCCCGGATGTGTTGAAGAATATGGTGATCCCTTGCTGAAATCTGGTTTGGCGCTGTCAGACGCTGGATGTGGCAGTAGGACTGAGCGTCGTCCCTAAACTTGGATTCACAAGGGGTGTTACGAGATGTACCCCTTTCTCACTTCCTTTCTCCATCCCTTCGCTGAACACGCTGAACTAGTTCGATTCGTCATACATAGAGATCATCACTAACATGACATCCCACAACATCAAAGCTAACCTGATCGCTGCAACCCGCTAAGTATTCGCCGAGTTCCCGCCGGCGCTTGTGAAAAATGTATGCTCCCAGTTCCGGACCCGTATAGAGGCGGCGATTAAAGCAAAAGGCGTGTATATTAAATAGATGTCAGCACTACTACTGCAAATTAAAGTTACATGAATTGATTTTTTTCAGTGAAAGTATTAAAATAAACTCTGGTGTAGTACTCTTAAAGGCGACAAATAAATCCTTGTAACTAATACAAAAGAAAATTGTAATATCAGAACAGATACTTAACACGTAGAAAGTCTGCGAGAGCTTGCATGACAATAAAAAATTCTAAAAAATAGAATAGCACAGGGTCGGAGAGAAGGAAATTGCCCGTCCGAAAAGATGGACGTGTAATACCCAAGATGTGAAATAGCTGGTTACAGCCGGCTTGTGGTCGAACAGAAAGAAAAATACAGCCACCGGATTAGATCGACGTGGTGCCCTGTGCTGACTAAAAGATACTTTTAAGCTGGTGTTTAGACGGCTGTTTTTTTTTTTTTTTTTTTTTTTAAATCTCATTGCAAATGAAAATAACAATAACAAAATGAGAAACAGGCATGGTTTTGAAAGTAACGCTAATCCCTGCCTGTTTCTATGACACAAAAATTGCCGCGTCGGACTTAATTATTTTGTCTGTCCCTTTGCAACGAGATGGGAAGGTGTGGTGGTTCGAGAGAAGTTTTGGATATTAATGAATAAGGTTCGAGCGTAACGCCTATGTTACTCTGTTGACGCATATCAATTAATTAGATGGTGTTCATATTGATATTAGCTTTTATGGCGTCTACTAGCTTGGAAACTTCAGGTCAAGTATCTGAAGTGACAATTCTATTATGTAGATGGAGGTTGTTCAAGTCGTATACCTCAATAGCAACACGATGTTGTACGATGAGTGTAATTGTTTGGTCTCTTCATTACAATATGCAGGAAGTCAGAAAAGAACGACGTCTATGAAATTAAATCAGCACAGACCATGCGATATAAACACCACAAAGAGATGGGAAGATAGAGAAATAGAGAGAGCGAGAGAGATAGAGATAGAGAGAGAGAGAGAGAGAGAGAGGTAGAGGTTAAATGCCTGGGAAATGATTTAATGCATGGAAAGAGCTTAAATGTATGTAAATAGCCGTAGGCTTTTTAACAATGAGTTTAATTTTTCCGGTACATTGGTCGCTTCCTTCCAATTTGCTGTTACTATTTACAATGCTTCACATAAGACAGAGTTAGACACATGGGTCGTTTTTTTTAACGTGGAGAAAAGGAACGCACGTAAAATTACCTCAGTTGTGAGGAATTTCTCCTCCACTGAGAGAGAACATGAAAATGAAGTGCAGAATCTGTAGAACATATACTACACTTTGATCTTGGCCCGAAGGCCAAACATTCAAATTTGAACTCAGTAAAAAAGACAAAACAAAAAAATGACGTCTATAAAATTCAATCGGCACAGATTATGCCATATACAAACAAAAATGAGCTTAAATACCTGGAGATAGTTTAGATTCATAAACAGATCGTAATGCCCCCATCCACAAAATAGCTTGCGTGTCTAATAGACACAATTCTTAAGTGCCCAAACCTGACATGAGGATACATTTTTCACTTGTAGACTAAATATCCAAAATCCTAGGCTCAAATAGAATCTACTTGATAAGGCTAGCAAACACTATGTTGGAGGAACAGAGTGCTTTCCTAGAAATCAGCTGGATACCCCACGAGTAAATATGAATGCATGTCCGGGAATTCAGTAAGACCAAGAGACTATTTTTTCTCCCTATATAAAATATCACCACATACTCATTTTAAAGATCAGATCGCCCGATTCGCGTGTAATAAAAGAACAACAGATGTTAATTGGTTTTCTAGTGCAGACGGCATCAAGGGGCTAAACCTAACCAACTTGGTTGAATCTGTTTTGATACTGGAACAATTTTGACAAGGACACACGTGAGTGCATAATGACGAGTTGGTGATGTGATATCATATTCATCTTCTACTCGTAAAATACATAGCAACACACATGAGACATTTTTAGTCAATCAGTTCGTTGATTTCCGTTAGCTGAGAGACACCGGGCAGAATAAAAAAAAAACAGAATGAGAAAGCGAAAAGGCAAAATGAGACATTTGACTAAGAAATAAGCAAGTTCTTTATCGGCCTGAATAAAAAGAAGTATCATGCCGAAATGCTTGCAACTCCCGCCGGACTTAGACTAATGGATGAACGAAAGATATCGCTTAATGCCGTAGGCAATGAGGTATGACTTCAGAACGCAAATGCATGTCTATAATATAAAACTGAATGTATGTGTGTGTACGTGTGTGTGAGTGTGTGTGTGTGTGTGTGTAGCTGTGGGTGTGGTCACGAATAGGCTCCTATATGGTTGACTATTTAAAAAAAAACTGATTACATATAATGATGGAAGATATATCGAGACACAGGAATGGGTATGTTTGATCTGACAGAACGGTGGTTCATTAAAATTGTGGGGTCTGCGTTCGCGCCTGGTCCACAAAGTATGGAAATAAAAAAATTAAACATTAAAAATAAGGTATACAAGTAGTTTAGATATAGATGTAAATAAGAATAATTTGATAAGTATGTTTTAACTTAAATACGGATGGTATAAAAAAAAAACTGTGGGGTCTGCGTTCGCGCCTAGTCTGCATAGAATGGAAATAGGCACACACTTTCGTAAAGACTTTTCATATCTATCTGCGTAAGTATACTTTTATAATTATGTTTCAGTTTGAAGAAATGTGGTATAATAAATTATGGGATGTTCGTTCGCGCCTGACCTCCATAGAATGGAGATATGTCGCAAAGTTTTACAAAGTTTTTTAATATAGATCCACAGAATAGTGTAATAAGTGTTTCAGTGTGAACAGGTATGGTATAATAAATTATGGGGTTTATCTATTTTACTTTTATTTTCATCATATTTTGCTTTGGTTTTGATACCCCCAAATCCGAAGCTCTTTACAACCTTTCCTTTTCATAAATCAGAGTCCATTTTCTGTAGGCTGCTTTTGAACCCAGTCAACGACGGATACTTTTGCTAGTATATATATATATATATATATATATATATGTATATATATATACATATACATATATATGTATATATAATGCATCTTACACACACGCTGAACACAATAGGAAAAAGCTAAACACACTCGATTGTGCGTGTGCACACCAATTGTATTCATGTGTATATTAATTGTGTAAATTCCAAAGAAACACGTAAACAGAAACATGCACACGAACAATATCGACACCGTTGCATAGACTCAATGTATATAAAGATATTACATCGTGCAAAACGTTAACTTTACACTAAAATTTATACCCTGGTTTCGAGACGAGAAAAAGGTGTAGTATTTATTCTGTCAAAGAAAGTATCTTTAAATCGTGCGATCCGCATTAATGCGACATGCGTATCCACTAAAAATGTATTCACAGCGCCTATGACAGATTTGTAAAAAAACATAAACGTAAGCAATTGTAGCAGAAATGCATAAATAATTTTCGCTTAATATGTTTTCAGTGTTGAGCAATGGCCGTACAATAATATCATTTGGAACTAGGTTTGTGCGAGATGTTTATAAATTATGAATACTTCCAAGCACGACACCAATATACAACAGATGGAGTATACAACCGAAGATTTTCATTAGTCCTGGTAGCATATACATAATTTTGTGTTTGATACAAATATTTACCCTTTTGATCTCAAAGGTTAATTACTTTTTTTTTTTTTCAAATCAAAAGCTATCTACCATAAATTTTCTGTGTTCAATAAAAACAGCATTATATTTGTGCGTACCGATTTATGCTCAACCGAGACATATCGCGGAAATTCAGATGTTTCATGTGTTTCCTTCTTTTTTGTATAAAGAGAACAGCGGGTCACGCTTTTTAATTCTCTGGGGTGTATTTCGACAATGCAGGCGGTTACTGTTTCCAATTGCACAGTTTTTATTTTATGCCTCCATTCACAGATGTGAAATCAATCGCAATCGAACATAAAATATGTTATTTCAAGCTAAATTTTGTGGATATGGTAATAACCTGTGGGAAATAAGCGAATTACTAGCATTATATGGTGTGTAATGATATATGAGAACATTTAACAGGTAATAAATTTAACTATTAAAGAACTAGAAACATCTAATCGCATGCCCGCGTTTTAGCATACAGCCTATTTACATAGGAGTGCCCGCTTACCAAGGTACAAAACCACTCGAGAATAAGGCTTGAGGAATGTACAATAGTCAATGGGACAATACCATAGTAATCGTTAATTGTGAAAATTCGGTAAGTTTTTTTTTTTTTAAACTAAGCGGAACGGCTCATCAAGAACTTGTTTACGTTGCACTTCAAGACGACAGTATTTTAGTCAGCTGGAAAGCAGAGAAATGGAAGACAGTTCCACAGGCGTGCTGTTATAAGAAAGAAACTGTGTTCATGGAATCGACGTTTAGGTTTTGGCACATATAAAAAGTAACGAAAACTATTGATAGTGTTTTCAACTGGACGGATGTTTCTCGTGAAAGTTGGGTGAGGGGGGGCGCAATAGCTTTGACCTGAGGCGAAAACTTGCAATGAAAAAAAGGATAAAGCTGAGACAGACTCGCCCCATCTCTTCTGTGAGAAAGGGGTTTGACAGAAGACAAAAGCGCATCCTCTAATAGGCTACGAAGTATATTTTGAACTCTATAAAGGCAGAAGAGCCTATTGGAAATAAGAACTTGAAATGTTGACGGAATGAACAGTTTCGTATACAAATTGTTTTTGCTTGCTACCCACCAGAATGGAGGCAGTCATGGAGGTAGATTTTAATTTGTGAAAATACATAATTCCATAAAACACATAATTACATTAAAAAGAAACTGAGGATTGAAACAAAACAAACATATGCCTCAGTTATTACTAGGGAGGTGACAACAGCGTATTCTGATTATTGTTTTAACTCTTCAGTATATATCTGTTACTGTTCTCGGTGGATTAACTTGTCTAACTGTGTCGGATATATATACTCGAGAGTCAAAAGTTTAAAAAAGAATATGGTGTCGTCACATCCCTAGTTATGAAGTATTACTCGCTGTAACGCTAAAATTATAAAAAGGTAACCATCATAATAAGGTTTTGCTCTAATAGTAACTGACGAAAAATGCAGCAAAGTCATAATTTTGCAGACTTGTTAGTCGCGAGCGAAACAAATTTGTAATAGTTACTTTTTTTTTTTTTTTTTACATTTTTACCCCAAACAAGGCAAATTGCCACTTTGGTGTAGGGTGCTACTATCAGGGGCAACAACTACTAGGGTACTATGTAGGGATTTGGGCAGCAAGATGTCGGTTCACGTTACACTTGAACTTCTGCACGTCAGTACTGTTGGGGAAGCAGGGACCTGGAATGGAATTCCAGAGTCTAGCGGTTCTGGGGAAGAAACTATTGGAGCAAAAAGATCTTTTACATCCAGGGATCTCTAAAGTGTGGGGGTGGGATTTAGCAGCCTGTCGGGTTTGTCGAGGGTTCTCACGTCGTGGGGGCACAAGTGGTTGCAGTTCGTCAGAGCATTCACCACTAAAATACTTGTAGAAAAGGAAGAGGGATGCAACATTTCGACGATGGGACAGAGGCTGAAGCTTAGATGCCAGTTCAAGGCCTATCAGGTTTGCGACTCTCTTTTGAACCTTGTCAAGGAGCGAGAGACTAGTAGCAGATGCACCAGCCCAGATGTGGCAGCAATACTCCATACATGGGCGAATGGTGGCTTTATAGAGGTACAGGATACTTTCGGGTGTTAGTAGTTTTCTAGCACCTTTCTTACAGCGGCCCTGGCAATGCCTTCAATGTAATTGTTCCAACTTATGTTTCCTGTGAACGTTAGGCCAAGGAGTTTGAAAGATGGACTCTCAGATAAAGAGTCGTTGGCCATTGCGATGGGTGGTAGAGAGGGTTTCTCGTAATCATTGAATGAAAGTAGTTTAATCTTGGCAGCATTGAACGCGACCAACCACTTTTGTCCCCATTCCACCACAGGTTGGAGGTCTTCCTCGGGCGTTTCTGCCATTTCTTTAGAAATGTGTTCATTCGTGTTCCTGTCGTGCCTGCCATAGAGTGTAGTGTCATCAGCATATATACCCATCTCAGAGGCAATTTTGTCGGGGAGGTCATTTATGAATATCAGGAACAATAGAGGTCCAAGGATAGAACCCTGGGGCACCCCCGCATTTATATCATATTGTTTAGATGTACGACCGTCGAGAACAACCTGGATTTTTCGCTTATCTAAGAAGGATTTAATTATGTTAAGTACTCTACCAGTGATACCGTATGATCTGATTTTCCTGAGGAAATCCTCATGCCATACCCTGTCAAAAGCCTTAGATATATCTAGAGCTACCGCTCTTCCCTCTCCCGCTTTGTCCAGTGAATGGTATATACGTTCAGAGATCACAGTTAGGATGTCTACTATGAAGTAATGTAGGAGAAATACATAAATATGAGAGAAATAAAACTTGATAAGAGAATTAGTATGAAAGTTAACTATTAACTACGCGGAGGAGTAATTATTTGAAAAGAGCACTTGCACGGATTATTAACAAAAACATATCTTAATAGAAAAGTAAAAATAAAAAAATGATTTAAAGATAGGTAATATTCCAATAAAAACAGAGATATAATTAACAGTTTTGCAAATAAACTTATTATAAGAAAAGTAACTGCTAAAGTAACTCGCTTTTATAATGAACATTAAAATAATGATTTTAATAGGAAATATATTTATAATTTAAAATAATACTTTTATTAATGATAATATCAATAATAGTATTAATAGTGGTAATCATATTATTAATAAAAAATAATGCAGTAATGGTATAATAATAATAGTAACTATAATAATAAATGGTGTAAATAAAATAATGATAATAATTAAAATATTGATAGTAACAGTAATAGAAAAATTAATTCTGATGTTATGAAAATAATGATACCGAAAATAATAATAATATTAGCTGGAATGCAAAAGTATATTATAATAAAATGAAATAAAACACAATTCAAATTATTTTTAAGGGGTTTAAGAAAGGGTACATTCAGAATGAAAGCAGAGAAAATGAGAAAGAAAAAAAAAGGAAATAGAAAGTAATATATGCATTTGCATGTGTATGTGTGTATGGGTGTGTGCGTGTGTGTGTGCATGCGTGTGAAAGAGGGATTTCATGTGAACGAACCAAGCCATATCTGATGCCGACAAAAATGTGTCTGCCTACGTCGCCAGTATTATGACAAGGATTCTCGCGGATTGTTTCTTACTGACAATTTGTCACAAATAATTCGCAAGCACTATTCTAATTGGCGCCTTTCCCGGAAACGAGATCTCCGTCGTATGTCTCCAGATTCGGGGATAATAAGATATGAAAAATTTCAAAAAAGTCACCAGAATTATTTTCGGTAATCCAATTATCCGTACGTATTTTTCTTCGACTTCACGTTTTAACCACTGCTGGATGTGCGTTCCTCATTATTTGAAAATTTCAAGCCAGAAGAAATGTCACACAGTGTATGTTCAAAAAGTAGAGAACGCATATGCTTAGCGCGTGTATATTAAACGTTTATGCTTTGTTTCATAAATCATAGATGGGCAAAAAATGTTTACCGGAAGAACCGATACTATTTATTTTCGCTTTAGATTTAGCGTGGGAGATCATACAACAGCTATTTTAAAGTTATGTTTGACCAATAAACTAAAACGCTTTTTCAAATTTAAGCACAGAGAAAGAAATATTGCATATGAATAAAAAAAAATATTATAGAATCTTAAGTTTGACGAACAAATAAACATACTATTTGAAACTGGATTTATTTTATGTAATGTGCATTCTGTTGCACTTTAAAAATATCATTATAATTTTATATCTACATCATTAATTGCTAGGTAAAAGATACTGTTTTTAAATTGCAACCAAATGTATATTACACAAAATAAATCCAACGTAATTTTTTTATTCAATTTAAATTATATTTTTATACCTTACTTTGTAAAATTTATAAAAGTGCCCGTCGAAAATGAATAAATTTCAAATTGAATTGTGTACCTTTGTTTTTAAAACTTATTGTAAAACATTTTGTTTAACAATTTTCCTGCCTTGGATAAAATCCTGTTCTAACTTGTATCTTATATTTTTAAGAGTATATTCTAATTCAGTGTGTATTTCTCCTCACATCACACCTCATTTTTGCAACCCCTTTTTGTAGTATTACAGGTCTAAATATTATCTCTGTTTCAGTTTGTATTTTTCCTCACATCACAACATATTTTTTTTGCAACCGCCCCCTTTGTAATACAGATATAAATAATGAGAAAATCTGATATTTTAACAAAAACTTTAAAATAACATTTTTAGATTAATTTTTTGAAAACTTCTTTCAGAATAGAAAATCTTTAAAATGTAATAAGGGACATATTTCATTTGGGTTTCATTAACAAAGGAGAAACATTTCAAAAGGATTGTATAACTGATTACGGTCCATAGTAGTCCTCGCCAGCGAAATCTTTGTTATTGTTATTCTATTATTATTATTATTTTAAAAAATTGTGTCGACTCTTAATCTAATCATCTTTCTTCAGTGCATGAACATATTTTTCCCCAGCATATCAAAAAGTTAATCTTGGCGATCTTATAACGTACCATTTTTTAACAGTAATAAAAAGTCCTAATATATGCATAAATATT
>NC_136515.1:13941059-14058559 GCF_053919585.1 Euprymna scolopes
TATGTATATATATGTGCATATATGTATGTACACATATGACTATTCAATCAAAAAAAATGTCTGCCTTAAACCACTAAACTAGTTTTAAAACATATCCTTTATTCGATAAAAGGCATGCCTTTTGGCTTATAGGCAGGGGAACGGTGGATACTAGAAAGCTGAGTGGCTACCGTAAATCCTCAACAGAAGAGGACCATATAAAAACGATAAACATCCACAGAATTCGCGCATAAGCCTGACGATTCCTAGAGTGGATTAAACGCCGAATATTCAGTGTAGCTTAATCGCCATATATATTTTATAAATTACTAACTACCTCTATCATCGTATTGAGCACTTTTGAAGTTAATACTTAATGTTTGCGCATAAATCTACACTTTCGTATATTAATTTTATGTGAGTAAATGAAGTAGTTATACATATATATATGCATATATATATATATATATTTAAATATATATATATATATATATATATATATATATATATATATATATATATATATATATATATATATATATATATGCACTATCCGAAAAAAAACACATAATTTCAGGTGCGGTGAAAATTTTCCAACCGGACTAATTATATTCAACGGGATTTTAATTTTGATCTGGTTCTTTTTAAAGGAATCTTTATGCAAGCTAAAATGATATAATGCGTCTGTTTTCATAATTTTCTACATTTCCCACATTATTTTTCTTATTGTTGTACTACTTTGCAATTTATGACTATAATAAATTGCAGTTTAACTTAATGCTATAACTAGTAAATTCTTGCATTGCTGTAAATATAATTTGCTGATCTCTTTATGTTCTCTGACGATAAGAATAGGAAGAATAACTTTCTTTGAAACTCAACGGTATAACGACTTTTGAAATTGTTGTTTGGAGTATTCAAGCATCAGGGCAACCCCGACCACTCGGGACAGTTTTAAATATAAACTAAAAGTTTCGCAAAAACATTCTCGCCATCATATAACAAAACAAAAAAAAACCCTGGGTTGATCATGCCGAAATAGCATAAATGAAATACTTAAAACTATGTATGAAGTATTACTTGTACATGTAGGCTAGCGATTCTCACTATTTGACAAATGAAATATGTGTTCAAAATCAAATAAACAATGTTGGATAAGTTAAATATTTTGTCTCATCGCCTCAATTTTTATTAGTTTACCTACTTCACAAGTGTTTTCATTAAATGTGCTTTTTTTGGACATACAACGCCTATTTCACTACAAGCCTGCAGCAATACCCTTTATTTTAAATGTTGACGTCACTACAATGTAAAAGTTTTCTGGTTTATTTGCGTATTCTCTCTTACTATAAGAAGTCAGAACACCTCTGTTTACTGGTTCCCTGGCCGTACTAACCTGCAAAAGTTTAATTGTAACATAAACAGATCCGTAGCAGCTTAACTCCCTGTAGTGTTCTAACACTAATCCTAAATAAACACGCACGATTTCAAATCATCCAAAATGAGAGTATGACTTGTTTGTACTTTTTAAGTATAAAACTGTAAATAAACTTAGGATTGCCACCCAATCACGGAAGAACATGACCTTTTCTACTAGCAGGCCACATGGCATTGCCCGGTCGTAAACTACGCTTAAATATATTTTGATTAATGCAGATTTCGTATTTCTTATAAAATTATTTAAGACCAAATATATTGTAACGATATACAGAGGTTTAAAAAAATGCATCGAGCACCACCATCGAAAATCGAAACTAAAAGGTTTAGCTTAAGATTTACTTTTTGTTTTTTTACGTTAATGCCTAAGCTATGAAAACATGTTTACTGCAAGGCTAAAAATTAAAACACGAACCAATAGCTATTACCTTACGTATACAAATTGGTAAAGGCGACCTTCACGTGTCAACTTCAATTTTGTTTTAATCTTCAAATTTTTGCACCGATTTTCTCGGGTTAAAACCCAAATATAAAGTTTTGAATAGGTTCGAATACCTTCGAAGGAAAGTTCCATGTGTGCTGATAAAAAGCTATCACAGGTGTTTGGTAGGAATCTTTTTAGAGAAATATATCTACGTATATATTTATACTATTAACTTTTTACGCAAATATTACGCAAGAATAAATCATGTAGAATATGCATAAATATAATTACACGTCTTTTCTTAACTAAATATTATCACTCAATAAGAAAACTGAACGCAGGAACTTTATTAAAATAAAGATTTAAAATAATATGTAAGTTAGCGAGATCTTTTGCGAATGAATGCAATTCTACGACCCATATACCACAAAGTTTACTAAATAAAGAGAAAAAAAGGTTGTTATATTTATATCAATACAAAAAAATATAGGAATATAGATTTAAAAGTTTAAACTTGGTTTCACTTCTCATAACATTTTACTGTTTAAATATTTGCTGGTAATTTTGTAAGTGTTTATAGTTAGCTATTATTTATTAATCGTTTTCTATTTTTAATGTTTTATTTAAATTTACTGTTTCTGAAAAGAAGAACTATATCTTAAGACTAGCTGTTTATTTATTTATATGTTAAATCGGTGAGTTACTCAGCAGCGATCTTCTGTTAATACGAAGCGCTGAAGTAAAAGCAACCGCGCAATGCCTGCCTTTGGCTTGATTATCGTCTTTCGTGATAAAAACAGCCATAGAAACAACTACATATTTCTTTGAGAGATCACGATATCTATAAGGATCGTTCTATTTCGAGTTTCTCGGTTGGAACACGTTTCATCGAATCTATTATGAATAAGGTATCACGGACATCCTGCAGATGTGAGCCTTGGTAAGCATACAGAACTGGAACTATTTGGCCAAGATCTTTGCATGTTTTCTTAGACTCAAATCTACGGTCAATGAATAGAATATTATTTCGATTAAGGCATTTTATTATCTTCATGAAGAGATCCCTTTTTATGAGTTTTATTCATCCCTCATTAAAACAAAATGGGCAACTACAATTTTGTGTCTCAAATATAAATACGACCAAAACTTACATGGCCTTAGGAATGTTATCCAAGTGCAGTATGTCTTCTGGAGGTTACATAAGCAGAAGTAGTTCTACATTTAGGTTATTTCTTTGTATTATTTTGATGCTAATCCAGAAAGTGACTGTTTGGGGGTTTTAGATTGTGTGTTAACCTCTGCTGATCAGGACCTGGATATGACCTTATACTATATCCGGTGGTGAGGCCCCAGATTGCGAGTTTTGGGGATTGTGGATAACCTGTTTTATTGTAATTGCTCACAGGTCCACTGTGACACGGAGTGATAGTACCTGTTCGGGTCCAAACTATGGATTGAATAGAAACCAACTTGAAAAAATATATATTCTAATAAAGGATTTTTCTTCAAAATCACTGGAGTCGGCATTAAATTACCTGAAAAAGGTTGATATGCCGTAAAACAAAAACAACTAACCAAACCAATCCGCTGATAAGAGGCATAAAGTAGAAAATAAACGCACTAGTATAATATTAGCAATTTTACTTTAAAAAGTAAGTTATAACTTTGAATTATGGGCAACATGAGAGGGGAGATATTCAACGATATTTTAATGGGTATTACATTTAAATTCCTGCATGTTGATAAATACAGAAAAAGGGAGGGAATTCAAAGGCTAGCAGTTCGAAGAAGCTTTCAGATTAGAAAGCCACCAGCTTGTAATATTTGGAAATGCATTGCCGCACATTATTTTGACTCCTCTAATTTGTAATTATATTAAACATCCGCAAGAAGCTGTGGAATTTTTTTATTCAATTTTCACCCCAAACAATGTACAGTGTCAATTTGAAGCAGGGGGGGCTACTATCAGGGGCATAATTTGCAAGAACACTATGAAATGGAATGAGTAGAAAAATGTTTGTTCACATTACACTTGAACTGCTGCATATCGGTACAGCTGGAAAAGCAGAATCCCGGAAGGGAGTTCCAAAGGTCTGCAGTTCTGGGGAAGAAACTATTGGAGTAACCGACGTTCTTGCACCTAGGGATCTCTTCTATAAAGCGGTGAGACTTAATGGTTTGTCGGGTTTGTCGGGGGTAGTACCGTCGAGGAGACATAAGTGTTTGCAGTTCGTCAGAGCATTCACCATGAAAGTATATGTAGAACAGACAGAGGGATGCAATATCTCGTCGATGGGACAGAGGCTGAAACCTAGGTGACAGCTCAGGACCTATCAGGTTGGCGACTCTCTTTTGAACCCTGCCTAGGAGCGAGAGACAAGCAGCAGATGTACCAGTCCAGATGTGACAACAGTACTCCATACATATGGTAGCCTTATATAGAGGTACAGGATACTTTCAGCCGCAAGTAGCTTTCTAGCACGAAGGGGGAGCCAACCTTTTTGCAGCAGGCTTGGCAATGCTCACAATATATATATATATATATATATATATATATTCCAGTTCATATTCCCTGTAAACTTTAGGCGGATGGGTTCAAAAGAAGTACTTTCAGGCAATGTGTCCTTGGCCATTGCTATTCGTGGTAGAGAAGGTTCCTTGTAGTTATTGAAAGAAACAACCTTAGTCTTAGCAGCATTGAAGGTGACCATCCGTTTTTTCCCTATTCTACTACAGATTGGAGGTCATCCTATAGTATTTCTGCCATTTCCTTGGATATACCGAATAATGTAGTAAGTAAAAATGAGGTTCTTTTTTACACATTTCTGAAGGTGACCACATCTCCACTCTTAACGATTAATACGGAATTGGACACTGACTACCATACAGTCATTAATCCTTATTGCCGATAAGTGGTGAATCCTTTGTATTAATATGGATGTATTCTAAGCCCATTCGCGGACTGCATCTTTCTAGGTTTGTAGAGCCAGAGCATACAGTTACGTGTCATCACAAGAGAAAATATAACTACACCTAAATGACGAGCGCACAAGTAACATTCCCCCTAGAAAAAAAAACACCGAGCATTGTCTTTAAGACTAACTATTAAAGAAAATGTCCATATTCCAAATTTGGCTATTTACAAGGCAATAGCTATCTTCACCTATTTGCCTTCTCCCGATGGAAGGGTTAAACAGAAGGCTGTTGTTATATGATCCCAAAAAAAGTAATAATTTGTATGTTCTTAAGTCTAGTACGATTTTTTCTTACTTGCTGTATATATATATATATATATATATATATATATATATATATATATATATACATATACATATATATATATATATACTTATGTATATGTATAATGTCAGGTCATGTCATATGCTACTGGTACCATGTAACCTAGTACTATCTGCTTCATAGTCGGGTCACCGGCGACTAATCTGGTTCCCCCACCAGACTTGTTTGGTGAGGAGGGTGGCTAGTCTCAATGAAGGATTAAAAACACGACCTTCCAAAGCGCGAATGAACCCTTTTTGGGGGTCAACGGCAAACTAGCACTATGTGTGTTTGTGTGCATGTATGTGTGTGTTGGGATAAAAAGGGGTCCCGTAAGCCGTGGTGAAGGCAACCTTTCTAGAAGAAGCATATCTCTATTTAAAAAAACATAAAGCGGGAGATCAGTACCCGCATTAAGCTGGTCTGCAGTTTAACTTGTTCCTGGCTATCTTGCTCTTGCGTGTTGCTGGATCTCAACATTTTGAACCGAGAGAAAGACTTAGCTGTCGTACAAACGTAAAACTTTGTAATATCATCTGTGTATAGATACTCCCTCCGGCGTGTGTCTATTAAAATTGTCCTGTGACGATGGAATCATTTTTGGGCTCATGAACTTTAGGTGTCTAAGGGAGTGGCACTCGTCTGAAAAACGTCGTAATGATCATATATATATATATATATATATATATATATATATATATATATATATATATATAATACTCAATATGGCATCAGAATACATAATATATTTTCATCTTTCCAAAAAGCTCGAGACGTGCTAATATTTTTATTCGTTTGTAAAGTTCTCTCATTAGTTTAAACATATTTGAGAATGCATTAATATTATAATTACTTGAGAAAAATCAATACACAATGTCGTATCAGACCAGATATTACACATTTTATACCCCAGAATGCAATTCATATTGAATGGTTTTCGCTTGTGCAACGAATAATCCATGTCATATGTAAATAAGAATGACCGCTGCTCGAATATATTAAATATACATACACACTCATACAAATACACACATAGGTGTATACATCTATCTATCTATCTATATATATATATATATTTATATACATATATATATATATTTATATATATATATATATATATATATATATATATAATAAAAAGCTGAACGTCTGTGTGTGTCTGGTCACGAATAGGCTCCTATAAGGTTGACTATTATAGAAGACTGATCACATATAAGAATAGAAAATGTATCGAAACACAGGAATGTGCATGTTTGATTTGGCATAATGATGTGTCATTACAATTGTGGGGTCGGCGTTCGCGCCTGGTCCACAAAGTATGGAAATAAACAATTTAAAAATAAAAACGTTTGCAAGTGTTTTTGAAATAGATGTACATAATAATACTTTTATAAATATGTTTTCACTTAAATAGGGATGGTATAATAAAATTATGGGGTCGGCGTACGCGCCTGACCTCCATAGAATGGAAATTGGCATAATTTTAATACAGACTTTGCATATCTATCTGCGTAAGTATACTTTGATAATTATGTTTCAGTTTGGAGAAATATAGTATTATAAAATTATGGACTGTTCGTTCGCAACTGATCTCCATAGAATGGAAATATGTCACAAAGATTACCAAGGTTTTTTAATATAGATCCACAGAATATTGTGATAAGTGTTTCAGTGTAAACAGGTATGGTATAATAAATTATGGGTTTATCTATTTTATTTTTTATTTTTACTTTCATCAAATTTTGCTTTGGTTAGGATACCTCCAAATTCGAAGCTATCTCTTTACAACCGTTCCTTTTCATAATCTATCATACTTTCATAAATCAGAGTCCATTTTTTGTAGGCTGTTTTGAACCCAGTCCACGACGGGTACTTTTGCTATTATATATATATATATATATATATATATATATATATATATATATATATATATATATATATATATATATATATATAACATTCAAAGCTAATTAGATTACCACTGTACCAACATGACACGCATATGATCTAACAAAAAATTTAATATTAAAAATATACTAAGATGAATATACAAAATGTATAACGACTTCTTTCCAATTTTACCCCATTTTTGACCATTCAAAAACTATTTTAAACGACTAAAAGCCTATAAAAGAACGGTCAATAAAAAAACCAATCATGTAAGAATGCAACCGCTGCCGAGTTTTTGATTCCGGGGAGATAGTGTTGAACATAAAGTGACAGCTAAACAGACAGATATGCAGACGTTTATATATTAAACTACCTCAGAGAGGAGTGTCTGGGGGTTTCCTGGCATAAAATACGCTTGAATATGACATTTTAACTCGCCCAGATTCGGTATATATTTTTATAGAGTCGTGGTTTCCAAAGCAAAATGTGTTTGGGTGCAATCATTTAGAATCGAAACTGAATTCGAAGCTGATTACGTTTCCACTGTACCAATCTGACATTCATATGAATTGAGTAAAATTATAAATAAACTAAGATGAATGCTTAACGTGTTTTGCAATTTTGGATCATTATTGACCACTTTACACCTATTTGAACGGCTAAAGACCCATAAAAGAACGTTCTGTAAAAAACCCAATCATTTGAGGCTCATTTTGAGACACCGTGCCGGGACTTTTTGTTTCAGGGCTAGATAGTTTAAAAAAATAAAAACAAACAGAAAGAACTATAGCAGTTCATAAAAAAAATTAAGCCTATTATAATATAACCATGCCTCATATTGGGAGTTATATTAAGACAAAATGATTCTTTCTCTTGGGTAATTTTAACATTTAATGAAATAATCAATAATCAATAATATTTAAAACTTCATATATATATATATATATATATATATATATATATATATATATATATATATATATATATATATGTATATATATATATATATATATATATATATATATATATATATATATATATATATATATATGGGGTGTGTAAACAGAGAGAGAAAGAGAGAACAAAATAGGGTGAGAGAGAAACAGATACCACAGATAGCGACATTGAGGTGGAAAAATGATAAAGATGCAGAGAGAAAGATGGAGGAAGATGGTAAGACTGCGCCTCTAAAACAACAGTATATTAATACCTTCGGAGAAATAAAGTTGAACGGTTCTCGAAGACTACTGACGCCACGGATAAACGTGTTAAGTTATAACCTTAAGTCAGCTGTGGAGTGCGGACAAAAATGGATGGTCGCATTCAATGCCCCAAGACTAAGCTTGTTTCCTTCAATCATTACAAGAAACCTTCTCTACCGCCAATAGCAATGGCAAAGAGCACATTACTCGTAAGAACTTCCTTTAAACTCCTCGGCCTAACATTTACAGGGAACACGAATGGAATAGATACATAGAGAGGATGGTCATGGCTACTGCGAAGAATCTGGGCTCTTCCTACCGTGCTAGAAAAGTACTTACGCCTGAAATATCTTGTACGTAGCTGAGACCATCATTAGCCCATGTATGGAGTATTGCGGTCACATTTGGGCTAGTTCATCTGCTAATTGTCTCTCACTCCTGGATATGGTTTAAAAGAAGTCGCCAGCCTGATAGGTCCTGAACTGTCATCTAGGATTCATCCTCTGTCATATCAATGGAATTTTACACCCCTTTGCCTGTTCTACAAGTAATTTAATCGTGAATGCTCTGACGAACTACAAGCACTTGTATTTCCTAGACGTGAATACACATGACAAAACCTAGAACCACCAAAATCCAACCCCTTCACTGGAAAGCTCCCTAGGTGTAAGAATGATGTCTGCTCCAATAGTTTCTTCCCCAGAACTGCTACTGATATGCAGAAGTTCAAGTGTAATGTGAACAGACATCTATCTACTCAGTTCCCTTAATAATACCCCTGCAACCTATTTCCCTGATAGTTGCCCCCTACTTCAAAGGTGCATTGTGCCGTGTTTTGGGTGAAAATTGAAAATAAATAAATAAATAAAACATTTTTAGCGAAGTCGTTCGAGAATTGAATATTGTATAATTAACTTATTTCGAAACCTCGTTTACCAAATGGCGTCGCGCAGTCATTATTTCTTCTTCTTTATTTTTCTTAGAATTAAAACCAACTTCGCTTCAGTCGCGTCCAATGTCTCATTTTTGCGCTATGAGTCACCGGATAACTTGTTTTGCTGACAGAACTCTCCTGATTACTAACTTCGATATAATTAATCTGAACGACAGAGGCAGGAATGGTTCTAGCAGAGATATAGGTGAAGATGCGCTGTGGGAAACTGGAATATCTGACTCAGTCGATGGAATTGAATTAAACAAATAGAAATTAAAAAAAAACAAAAAAAAACGATGTTTTTAATCAAAATTGTTTAAAACAAGTTCCTCTATGTTTCCATTCTATTTATTCTGATTTAAAACCGGGGGGCAACTGTACGCGAGATCTGAACTCCAAATCTCAAGGATAAGAAGATTAACAATAGATATTATGCATCCAGATATTTTGTATTTAATAATCTAGATTACTTATTTTGGGATTTTCCGTCTACAATTAAGTTGGTGGAAAAATAACATCGTTTTTTACGTATATATATATATGTATATATATATATATATATATATATATATATATATATATATATATATATATATATACATACATACATATACATATACATATATATATATATATATATATATATATATATATATATATATATATATTGGTCCTCGCGCGAAAGAGCTGGACACAAAATGTTTTTAATAGTAATAATAATAGAATAACAATAACAAAGGCATTCGCTGGCGAGGACTACTATTGACAGTAACCAGTTATACAGTCCTTTTGAAATTTTCATCTCAATTTTCCGTTATGTACTGAATATTTGTTAATGAAACCTATGCGAAATATGTTCCTTATTACATTTTAAAGATTTTCTATTATGAAAGAAGGTTAAAATATTCTAATCTAAAAATGTCATTTTAAAGTTTTTGTTAAAAAAATTCAGATAATACAGACCTGTAATAATACAAAGAGGGGGTTTCAAAATATGTCGTGGTGTGAAGAAAAATACAAACTGAAATAGACAGAAACATAGTTTTAAAATATAATCTTAAAAAGA
The DNA here is from genome assembly GCF_053919585.1 of Euprymna scolopes. Lineage (NCBI taxonomy): Eukaryota > Metazoa > Mollusca > Cephalopoda > Sepiida > Sepiolidae > Euprymna > Euprymna scolopes. The sequence continues at coordinate 13,951,271 of NC_136515.1, forward strand.
TAAGATACAAGTTAGAAAAGCATTTCATCCAAGGCATGAAAATTGTTCAACAAAATGTTTTTACTATAGGCTTTATATATTAATTTAATTTAAATTGAATCAAAAATTACCTTGTATTCGTTTTATGTAATGTCTATGTTGTTGTAATTTTTAAACATTATATTTCATCTAGCAATTAATGATATAGATATAACATTTTTACATAAAATGAATCCTAGATAATTTTTTGAATTCAATTTCAATTTAATTTTTATATATAAGTTTGTAAAATTCATAAAAGCACACCTTGAAGATAAATACATTTAAAATGTAATCTTGTACCTTTATTTTTAAAGCCTTTAGTAAAAAAAATTGTTTAACAATGTGCGTGTGTGTGTGTGGGTGGGTGGTGTGTGTGTGTGTGTGTGTGTGTGTGTGTGTGTGGGATGAGAACAAGAACCTAAAGAGCAGAGTATATTTTTATATATTAGTGCATTCATTAATACAATTAAAATAAAATTAAAAAAGTGCTCGTTGTAATGCAGATATATAAGCTCGATAGGCATAATTATCCCAGAGCTATTTTAATATTAAGTAAGATGATTGATAATAATTCAACTCATAATTAAAATTAAACATTTTAAATCGGGTTCATAAGGAAGATAAAATAAAATTAATAAATTGTACGATCGTTTCGGAAACGATGTTTTTTATTGTGATAGGCATTGAGTCTTGGACAACAATTTATCATATAGTTTTTGGAAACAAAATCTCCTCATCAGCAAAAAAATATATTTTTTTTTCTAAGACACCAAAAATAAACATACTTTTTTTTTTTTAGTAAGGCAGATGTATCTTTTATATGTTTACCTTCTAAAAGTCATACGTATAATCGTCAATGCATTCATTTGGGTAGTAAATGTAGTTTATTGATTTTGTTTGTCGTTCCTTATCAAACCGATTTTTAATTTTTAATTTTAATTATAAATTATCAATCATTTTACTTAATAATAATAATAATATATATATATATATATATATATATATATATGTTGTTTTGAAAAAAGAAAATAACAAATGAATTTATGAAATAATCAACGTGTTGTCCTTATTTCAGAGGGCATCTTCAGGATATTAAAAGGAAAATTGCAAAAAAAGTAAATGATCATATACCATACGAAAATGAAAAGAAAACAGTGTTAGAATCCTACCCATATCGGGAAGGAAAACATATGTGTGTGTATGGGAAGGTTGGGTTGTTCAATATATATATATATATATATATATATATATATATATATATATATATATATATATATGAAAAGAAGCGACATATTTATATATATATGAAAAGAAGCGACATTATTTTTCCAGCATCTTTATATTTCCTTTATTCATCGCCTTCTTACAGCAAGAAGCGACCCAACGCTTGGAAAGTGAAAGAGGATCATTCTGACTGGCAAAATAGATTCAGGGTAGTCCCATTGGCATAACTGCGCCTCAGCAATGAACCAACTTTCTCTAAATTAGCAAAGGCAAATGCCAAGAGAGATTAGACATGCTAAAACTGCGAATGGCTAGTAACATACCACAATCAGTCGGAAATAGACTATTACTGAATAGCCTAGAATCAATTCACTTTGATGTAAAAAAAAACTCCAAGGTATTTTAGTAGTAAGATATTAAAGCTTACCTGATACATCACTTTTCTAAATCATAGAAGTAGTCATGCTCATAGATTTTAGCATTTTATATATTTCGGTCCAATCCAAAATAGATCCATATACTGAGTTCGATTTGACTTTAATTAAAAGTTGACATTGTATGGAACTCTCTTATCGTGAGAGACTCATAAATGGCAACTTGGTTTATTTGATTTATTCGAGACACTTGAATGCTATTCGCCTAACGTTTCGACCGATACGACCTCCAGCATACGTCAGGTGTATCTTCGCTAACTCGGAATTTTGTTGTATAAAACTCGGAAACATGAATCGAATTTTGAACGGAAATCTTTATCTAATCAAGGGAAGAAGTATCTTTTTGTTTTCGCCTCATTTAGATTTGTTGAGACTTTTAATTTCATTGTAATTATTAACATTAATATTACTTCTGGTTATAATGAATAAAAAATATCTTCATAATTATCCGGCATCGAATGCCTTATTACAAGTGCTGTGGCAAGGGGGTATTCTTTTTATTGTTTGGATTCTTAGGTATGTATCCGACAGCGTTTGACACCATTAATCAATTGAAAACAACGCCACGCTATCTAAAAGCATGCGAGATATTAATATATGCTCAAGAGGCAAAATAATTAAATAAAAATTAGCCTTTGTCATAGTTATTACTGTGACAACACATTAGATTTCATTATTTTCTGTCAGACTGACAATATTTAAAAACTGATTCTCCCAACCTTGTCGGTGGTAAAATATACTTTAATATATTTTAATTTATTTCGATTTAGTATTTATTATTACAAAGCAAATTCTCTGTTGAATACTATACTGTAGCTAGTAAACATCTCTTGTTTTATTTATATAGATTATTATTTTCATTATTTTGATTACTTTTCGAATATTTGAACTATACCTCAGCTGATGTAACCTCCAACCTTCGATTGATGTGTCTTGTTGAATTCGGGAGTCTTTCTATCAATCTAGGGAATCTGTAGGTATATTGAACCAATTATTTAATTTAATCACGTTAGCATGCCCTTGTTTCATCCAGCGGAAGCAGTAAGTCATTTGTAATCTAACTTTAACACCCAGAAGAGTTAGTGATTTTTTAATAATATCTTACAGGTTACGTAACGGGGCAATAAAAATATACACAGACCGGGAAAATATACACAAACCTGGAAAATTCTTTAGAACGCACTTAGTGGTTATATTGGGTAAAACATTGTGCGATAAACACTCATGCTGAGAACAGTAGTTATAATAATCCAAATAATGATAAATAGAAATTCTCATCCCAAAAACTTAGAATCAGCTGTACGTAAAAAGCAAACTAAAATAGTAAATAATGAGATGGAAAAATAAATAGTAATGAAATAGTAAAATAGTAAATAGCTCAATCCACAATATATAGTTAAATATTTATGTAAAACGCCGTACATGTTCGCGATGTAATGCAACTTGTTTAGGGAAAATATTTTCTTCTGCAGCCAAAAAGGGTAAAACGTCTATATGGAAGATATAGAAAGTCAAAATAAGATTAAAAATATTAGGAGCACTAGGAACAATCGCGATAAATATCAGAATGAAAAAAACTATGAGAGAAATGTGAACCACAGGAATGATGATGATACAACGGATAAAAAAGGGCTGAAATATTAAGGAAAACTCCTAAATCACGGCACCAATGCACATAAGCCGGATATGTAAAAATTTATAACACATATAAAACACAAAAAACCGAACATTCAATCGTGAAAACAAACTAAGTAATTACTCGCCTCCCCAAGTTTGTTTGTCGGTATAAACTTGTGCCACGCCAATTGATCGAGGAGGATAGAAAAACCGAAGATAGCAAGCACTAACCAGTCCTTCACCGTGTAAGTGCGCTGAGACTGGTACCTTGGGGGGTTATTATTGACCAAATTCTAATGAAGACCAATGATAGCTAATAACGAGAATTCATAAGCAAATGACCATTGAGATAAAGTGAGCGGAGTATTGAGCGGAGTGTTGAGTGGTAGGTGTGTCTAGCGGAGTGTTGAGCGCTAGGTGTGTCTAGCGGGGTGTTGAGCGCTAGGTGTGTCTAGCGGAGTGTTGAGCGCTAGGTGTGTCTAGCGGAGTGTTGAGCTCTAGGTGTGTCTAGCGGACTGTTGAGCGGTAGGTGTGTCTAGCGGAGTGTTGAGCGCTAGGTGTGTCTAGCGGGGTGTTGGGCGCTAGGTGTGTCTGGCAAAGACGGATGAGTACCGAAAATTTAGAATCGATTTACTCAGACTTTATCTAACTCTAGAGAAGAGATTGTTTTGTGACAACATGGGTGAAGACTCATAGTGAATAATAATAATAATAATAATAATAATAATAATAATAATAATAATAATAATAATAATAATAAACAAGAAAGAAAAATCCTGTCAAATCGTAGATTTACTGTCCCAGCTGACCACAGTGTGAATATCAAAGAAAAGGAGAAACGGATCAAATACACATAGCCAACCAAAGAGTTGAAATGGAAATGGAAGATGGAGAAAATCAAAATAATACCTATAATTATAGGAGAACTAGGAAAAATCCCGAAAATCTTTAAAAACAAAAAAGAATAGGGGCAAATTGGAATCAAAGGAATGACTGCAAAAATACAACGAACAACAATCCTTAAAACAGCTAAAATATTAAGAAAAATCTTTGAATGTGGAAACTTACACACAGGAGACACAAGTGCGGACCAGACAAAATGCTGCAAAGACAAAACATGAAACACTACATGAAACCAAGAAAACTGAAACCGCATATCTATAAGTTTTCTAACCTAACCCTACCCCCATCGCCACATCACTGCCCCCCTTAAAAAAGAGCGAGACCAAATAACCAAATATAGTCTAGGAGGATGTAAAGACCGATAAACTGACCAGGCCGCAGCAGAATAAGTGCGAAGAGAACTTGGACCTTTAGGAGACTTATTGCCACTCAAATACCATCAAAAACAATAGATGCTGCCAACGATAATCCAATAGCAAGCAGCTGTTGCGATAATGCACATTTTATTGCAAATATTATCGAAAGACGTAGAGAGGATAAAAGAAAGAGGAGATCTGGGGAGACTTGTTTTCACTCAACTTCCAGTGAACGCCACATGCTTTTTTCAGGAAAAGATCGAAAACCTGCGTGAAAGCTCTTTGTGAGCCAATAACAATGATATTAATAATAGAATTTCCATTAACTGTTCTTCTTTGGTCAACAATATATTACGCTAGTGAACGTTAAGAAAGACACTGCGATTAGAAGTTAGATAGAGAGGTCCATCTAATATCAGGAAATGTGCGGCAAGATGGTTATATGGCGAAGAAATAGCATGCGGAACCACTGCGAAAGAAGTGCGATAATACTTCTTGTAGTGAATTTTGAGTGTGACTGCAGTCACGGAGGTGGGATGCATGTGCGAACTCGAAACCCGAGCGATAGGAGACGAGAATGCGACAAATTATCAGGTTCCATCGCGCATTAATTTACATAAATGTGATCATATAAGGCCGGGCGTTAAGATTTTTTGGGAGAGTCGACCCGTTGAGTTCTCGAGAACCGGATGGAACCTGGTTAGAGCGGAGAGTATCGCTAATAATCGAGTCCAGGCTTTTTTTTCGATTAGAAGCTATTTCGGCTTTAAATATGGAGCCAATGCGGCCGAGATAAAATGGGAAATTTTAAATGGTTCCCGTCGAACCTGAAAAATTAAAAGTCGCGTTAAAAATTGAAAAGCGTTGTCGAAGAGAGAATTAGATGAGTCGTGCCAAACTGGGAAGGTTGATGATATAAAGTGAGCGGAGTATTGAGCGGAGTGTTGAGCGCTATGTTAATCTAGCGGAGTGTTGAGCGCTAGGTGTGTCTAGCGGGGTGTTGAGCGCTAGGTGTGTCTAGCGGAGTTTTGAGCGCTAGGTGTGTCTAGCGGAGTGTTGAGCGCTAGGTGTGTCTAGCGGGGTGTTGGGCGCTAGGTGTGTCTAGCGAAGTGTTGAGCGCTAGGTGTGTCTAGTAGAGTGTTGAGCGCTAGGTGTATCTAGCAAATACGGATGCTACTTCCCTATCCAGTTTATGATCATGAGATCAGAGGTGGGGGGGCGTGTAGTGAAAATTGAGTGTGACTCCAGTCACGGAGGTGGGATGCATGTGCGAACACTAAGCCCGAGCGATGGGAGACGAGAATGCAACAAATAATCAGGTTCGAATGCGCATTAATTTGCATAAATGAGATACTATAAGGCCGGGAGTTAAGATTTTGGGGAGAGTCGAGCCGTTGAGTTCTCGAGAACCGGATGGTACCTGGTTAGAGCGGAGAGTGTCGCTGAGAATTGAGTTCAGGCTTTTTTTTTTTTTCAATTAGCATGTGGCTAAAAAAAAAGCTAAAAAAGCACGTGGCGTTGGATTTGTCAGATTATTTACGCTGGGATCGTAGTCTTTTTAAATGTAAATCCAGACGCAAGACAATTCAACAGAAAAAAAAAAAAAACCTTAGAGTAGAAATCTTTTCAGCAATGAACAGGTGAGAGCTTCCGAACAGACGTGTTAGTCGACATGGGAGTAAAAATGCAGCAGGTTTGTCGAAGAAAATTCTTGAGAGACCCAAGAACGAGAGATACCCCGTTATTGTACCCGCCCGGATTGGACAATGACAGTTATTTAATGTGCACAGTTTATTGTGCAAATATTAAAAAAAAAAAAAAAACTGAAACTCGTTGAACGGTCAACAATTATTTTAGCAAAATTAAAGATATTTAACATCGTAATGAAATTTTACAGTTCATCGTTAAATCTCAGTCTATCAACTAATAATTTTAGTCCTTTATAGAAAAAGGAGGAAACAGATTCACAGTTTGTGGACATTAAACAAAGATGATGTAGCGATCATTAATATCTTACTAATCAATAACGAAAAAAGTAGTTGTCAAATGTTTATTTCACGGACATTTGATGACATCATTTGTAAGCACCGACCCAAAAGGCCAGTGGTGTTAGGTTCAACTCCGCTTGTGGAAAAGTGCTAGTCTACCCGCACAGATGAGTTGTGATACAACGGAACAGTAGTGTATGTGGATGACTATCTATCTACCATCCATATATATATGTATGTATATATATATATACATATATTTTATAGCATATATTTTTTAAATGAAATGACGTTCATAAATACTGTTCACGTTTTAAGCTTGCTATATTTAAATAATGACGATCCATTGATGTATCGAAATATAATAATATATTTTAACTGTCAGCCTTATATCGGTATGTTGAAATGAATGCTTAATGCATTTATGCTTTATTCATCAATCCAAACACATGCCACTCGTTATAAACCATCCTTGATATATGGTTTTTATTTCCTGTTTATTTCCGATTTACTTGCCTAGTAATGTAAGAGTTATAGCTCAAATAATTAAACATAAGAAGACAAACATACAGACAGACTGTTACGTCTATTGTCTTATATATATGGAGTATTGTATAACACATAATCGCTTGTTACTGACTCAAACACCTCCTTATTAAGGCCTTATCATTGTAGCCAAACGCTAAGTTTTTTTTTTATTTGTTGATGCTCGTTTTTATGGATTCTATTGATGTTGTGTGACTTATTCCCCCTATGTGTATATTACTTGTCGGAAATCATCTTTCAAACATTTAACTTTAGCTAATTTGTTGATGTTATTTTTTTTGTATATTGTTTCTAGGTATCAAGTTCTAGTTTTGTAAAAAAATCATTTATCATAGATACGACCTCATTATATAACATGAATCTTTGATTTAAATGAGCTGACAGAATAATGATTTCATGGCCTTTCTTGCATATCCCATCTATGCGTGCATACTATGAGCAAAAGCTTCCCCTCTGTGCTCACAGTTTGGATAGTAAGCATTGTAAACCATATTTTGAGAGCATACTTTTACAGCTATGCCGATGACATAGCTACTTACTGAGGAGAATTAATGACAAACGTCTTACGGACAATATCCTGGTAGCCGCGATAATAAGTTAATTTTCTTTCTTGAACATTGTTTTGTGTAAATAGTCTTGCCACAAATGTTTTCCTGTGCACATAGGTTGGATATTTTGCATTCCAAATAATATTTTCCGATTATACGTTTGCAGCTCTGCGGATGACATATATATATATATATATATATATATATATATATATATATATATATATATATATATATATATATATATATATATATATATATATATATATAACATGAACTAATTTTTGCGTTTAGAAATCCATGCCAGCACTTTGAAGAGCATAAATGACGAAATCTTGGCGACTAGCTCTCTCTTTTCTAAACGCAAAAATTAGTTCATGTTCATTCTTGCATATCTCTGCTTTCTGTATATTCTCAAGTTTAAATACATTTCTCTGTATACGTGTAAGTCATTTAGCATCTCAAATCATATTTTCAGAGCATATGTTTATAGCTATGTAATGGCGCAGTTATCTATGGCAGCACGTTGAAGAGCATTGATGATTATGATTTTTAAGATTATTTCTTTATTTCTGTATTTTTCTATCTTTCTATCTCTTTCTCTCTCTGTCTCTTAGTCTCTCTGTCTCTTAGTCTCTCTCTGTCTCTTAGTCTCTCTGTCTGTCTCTTAGTCTCTCTCTATCTCTTAGTCTCTCTCTCTCTCTCTGTCTCTTACTATATTTTGCTTCTGTGTATTCTCTAGTTAAAATACATTTCTCTGTATGCATAGGTAAGGCATTGAGCAACTCAGCTCCTATTTGGAGAGAATAGTTTTACAGCCATGAGGGTTGACATTTATCTATGGCGAAACTATGAAGAGCATTAATGATTAAGATCCTAAAGATTATGTCTTTTTTCCTGTGTCTTTTTTTGTTCATGTCTCTCTCTCCCCCTCTCTCTCTCTCTTACACACACTCTCTCTCTCTTTTACTATACTTCGCTTTATGTATATGCTCTAGTTTAAATACATTCCTCTATACATACATATGTATGAATTTAGCATCTGAAATCATGTTTGGAGAGCATACGTTTACAGCCATGGGATGACACAGTTATCTATGGCAGCACTTTGAAGAGCATTCGTGATTAAAATCTTTAAGATTGTGTCTTTCTTTATGTGTCTTTTTTCCTATCTGTCTTTCTCTCTCTCTTTCTCTTTCTTTCCCCCTCTCTCTCTCTTACTCTCTCTCTCTTTCTTTCTCACTATTTTACTATAATGTGGGCAGATATACGCACAATTTTTGCAAAAATAAAAGCCATCAATTTTGTGAATAATCTTACAAAGGATTTGCCGCTACAAGTCAACGCTCACAATAACTTCAACGTGTCTTCGCCACCTTACTCAAACTATTACAGTTCAGTTTATATGTGCTACCCTCAGCGGTTTCAAGATTGTTGTAATTAAAAATATTCGCCCACGAATGCCCGTTAGATATTGGCACTACATCAACGATTTTATATCCTTCCGAATTATTTCTTTTTGGAAACAAAAAAAGTGCCTGTAAATGACAACAATGGAATTGTTCTGCCGTCTTCGCGAAGATAAAGAATTTCTTTGAATATTTGTGGTCGTATTTCTTGAGGGGAACACGAAGGAATCTTCTTTATTTTAATTCTCGCGCCAAAATCGCCCTCGAGAATGTGAAGATTAAATATTTATTTGTTTCAATATTTTTTATTTGATCGTTCGGTTATTTATATGACAAAAGTTCATTATTTGTGAAAGTGTCTGCTGGGAAGACCTTTATACAGTTTGTATTTATCGGAAAAAGAACGTTCGAATTTAAAAATAACTCACTAAAGTTAGCATCTTTAGAAGACTATCTCCTTCATCTTTTTCTTCGTAATATTCGTTTGCGTTTTATTATGTTATTGCTTTATTTTTAACTGCCATATCTATTATTTTTTCTACATATCTTACTTCTTTTGCATCTTAGTCGTCTTTATCTGCGTAGGATCACTTTTCAATATCTAGTTTATAACTTCTTTCTCTTTATCATGTCTGGTGCTACCAGACCAGGCTGTCTGAAGATATTAGTTCCTTAAATGCACTTTACATTGATGAGTTTTTTTTTTCTCATTCATTTTGAAAAAAAAACAACAACTTTATTATGTTCTGCAAACCCAAAACAAAAAACTACAACCCAACTCTCCCCCTTTTTCTTTTTCACATTTCTCCTTTCTTTTTCTATCTCCTGCACTTTCTGATTGGTTTTCTAACTACCAAACATTTATATTCACACACTTTTCCTTCTCTATTTTTAAAACTCATTCATGTTCGGCAGGATTGTGAACAAAATCGATGAAATCCGCTATAAAAAGAAAACAAACCAAACATTATAAACCAGCGGTTTCAGACACAAAGCGCTTGAAAAATAAAAAAAAGAGCTTCTAAAAAAATAATTGGATGAAACATGCATGCTATCTCCAAAATAACTGTCGTAATTAGCTTACCGACGAGTAGGGTTGAAGTAAAGACGGTTTAAGTCTTGCAACGAAATGTCGACGTTGCTTACAAGCAGTATTTCCTTGTAAAAGTAACAAATGGGTAACGATGGTCGAAGTGTAATTTGTCTAAAAGGCAGCAACAACTACTACACAAGAGAGAGCGGGCACCCCTTTTTATCTACTCCAAAACTCAGTCAACGAGATTCACGCGTGGCTCGAATGTCTATTTAACTTGTAAGGAATAGGCACTCAGGTGCTTTGATTAACGGACCACCGGCAGAGGTTGGTCACAGCTACCAGTACTCATTTCTTCCCCAACGACCTATCCTCGGCAAGTCAACAAATTCAAAATTCTCACATAACTGTATATGACATTAAATGACGCAGAAAGGGTTGGTATGCCGACAAAAATCAAACTAACCTCTACAAATAAATATTTGAATATACAAAGAATATGATGCATAGAAACTGTTTGCAAAATAACTGGATTCGGCATTAAATAATCCGAACAAGGTTGATTTTCCATACAACAACCAAACACAAGTCTAAAAAATGATTAAATATATAAAGAACGTGAAGCATAAAGACCGTTTCCAAAATAAGTGGTTTTGGTATAAAATAACACGAAAAGTGCTGATATGCGTAAAACAACCAAAGCAAAACAACATTTATCATGTCCTTTCCATCTTTTATCCCGGAATGCCTTTCTCACTACCTAATGCTTTTTAATTCGTTCTATTTTTAGCTCAATCTAGTTTGTAAACTGTTTTATTCTCTTCGTTTTCTTCTTAGTAGTTTGCTTCTTCTTTTCTTCGGTCCTGTCGGTGGGGCATTAGAATACACCGACTGCTCCCTGCAGAGGATAAAAGTCCCTCAATGGGGCTCCTGAATATGCCCATAAACTATATCCAGTGGTGAGGCCCAAGCTTGCGGGCTTTGGGGAGTGTGGAGCCACCCTTTAATTACCATTGCTCCCAGGTCCACTCTGACCCGGAGTGGTAGTACCTGTTAGGGTTCCAACTATGGGTTAAATAGAAACCGACCTGAAAACAACAAATATATTTTATTAATTTTTTTTTCTTCAAAATCTTTGGATTCGGCATTAAATAACCCGAAAAGGGTTGATATGCCGTAAAACAAAAACAACCAACCACTCTTCTTTTCTTATTCTCCTTCTGTTTCTACTTCTTCCCCTTTTTCTTCTTTTTACTTCTTCGCAGTCACCTCATTGTTTTAATATTTTGTTTTGTATTTATCTATACATCTAATTAACATCATTTCTTGCTCTTTGTTTATTCATTTTGTTAGTAATCGTTTATTGCTAATCTTAGTTATTTTTAAGTTTTATTCTATTTATTCGTTTTCTTATATCATACAATATTCAAATTCTATATCTTAACCTTCTTCATAATAATAACTATCGCTATCGTAACAATAACTCTATCATTCTCATCATCATCATCCTTGGCTTCATCATCGTCGTTTTTATCAGCATCATTTTAAGCGTCAGTGTAATCGTCGTCTTTATCTTCATTATCATTGACCTCAGCATCATTATCATCAAGCTATTCGTTCTCCTCATCTTCTCATTCAGCTTTTGCTTCCTCAAATTCCGGCTACTGCATTATAAATGTCTTTTTTTATTAAAGTAATTTATTTTCAGATATATCTTATTCGTACTTATAATTGATGTTTATAAAAGTATATGTCTTTAATAGATGAAGTTATTTTACCTGGTTCTTTTATGCCAACGATAAGTGTAATCCTTAAAAAAAATTAAATAATTTAATAATAATATATATACATACTTCATTTGTATTTTTTATTATCTGATAGATTTGTGATAATTCGATAATAATACGTTGAAGTAAATAACATACAGACGAAAAAGCATGTAGAATGGCGCACCGCTTTCATCTGTGTGCTTTGATATATTAGCAAGGTATTCTGCACGGTGTACAAGTTAGAATAGAGAAATACTGAAAAATGTAAAAAAAAAAATCAGGAAACTTTTTACAATGTACAATACATTTCATTTAAAGGATTATGCTGACTCTCCCTATATGACATGGAAATACAGAGAAAGTAGACTGGCTTGTATAGAAACTGTGACAATGGCTCGTATGAAATTAGTTAGAAAAATATATAATGCAAAAAATCGAAGTGATAATTTCCATTAATATATACATGAAATTAACAACACAGATAACAGAAATACAAGGGATAGACGAGCAAAGCAAAACGGGAACATTGTCAGCTACATTGATGATTTGAAAGGATAGTAAAATATGAAACTACGAAAACATCCGCGAAAAGTAACACTATAAGAACCAACCACATAAAATAAAAAAAAGAAATCAGCGCACGCAGACTCTGGAGACAAAGACACAAAACGATAAACCACATAATAAGCATGCATCAGACTGCATAATGCATAATCAGAATGCAACACACTATTAAAAAAATAAAACAAAAAGAGAAACAATCAAGTGGGATAGGTAGTGCACTGATAATTATGTAAGCTAATTGTACTAACACAAACCGGCAGACATACTTGAAAATAAAAGTCATAGAATCCTATGCAGCATGGACGATACACTCATAGATCAAAAAGCCCGGATGTGATAATAATAAAGATAAAGTTAAGGTTCTGTCGAATCGTAGATTTCCCAGTTTAAACACACTTCAGGTTTAATATCAAAGATTTTTTGTATATAGCTGCAAGGCATCATAAAGGGAAATGGAAGATAAACAGAGTCTGAATAATAATAATATTAATAATAATAATAATAATAATAATAATAATAATAATAATAATAATAATAATAATAATAATAATAATTATAATACTAATAATAATATTAGTAAAAGGAGCTATATTGGGAACATTGAAAAAGAATAGAGGAAATAGAAATTACAAGAATGGATGAAAATATACAACGAATAATAATAAGGTGTGGAAATTTCAATTCCCAAGCTAACTCGATTGCCACTCTTACACTCTGATAACTGGAGAGCGGCACATACCCGCTACTGTCTTCTTTTCCACTGAACTCTCAACCAGTCAAGATGTGATAGAGCGCACTTCTGGTTGGCAGGGTTACGCCAACTAACTCTCCTGACTAACCCATCAGCTTCAACCCCAGGTAAGGTTACTCCTTTCTCAACGCACTCTAATTCTTACCATTTATAGACTTATTACTTCTCGTGTATATTTATATAAATGTTGTGTCTGTATCAATAACAACACGAACGCAGAACCTAAAGGTAAAACAAATATATTAAGACGCAAATATAATACATATTACAAAGGTGCAGTTGTACTGCAGTTGGAAGATTGTCCGGCAGAGGGCGTGTTACAGTCTTTCATGGAACAACCGGCACATGCGTCTTGCCTATCCGGTGTTCGAACACAGCTCCCCGGTCCTACTGGCGTGATACCTTTATTTATATCTTGTTCACCCACGTATGCTAATTAGTGGGCGTCTCAACTACAATAAATTAATCTACACTTCCTTCACTAATATATATCGGTGTGTTTTCATCATCATTATTATGCAAACTATTGCTTCTCGATGACGCTACTATTACACAACATGGAGGATAGGAGTCCAATTACATAAACATGCCACCCCCCTCCACAAATGTCAAGGGCTGAAGTATTAATAAAACCCCTTGAATGTCGAGCCTAATACTAAGGCGCCAAAGGTACAAGGCTTACATATAGCAACAGCTACATCGGTAAAAGCCAGAGAAACCATACAGGGAGTCTAGAAATCTGACACCGTGTAATAACAAGTTGCGCCACTCCAAAGCAAATGACGACATCAACTGATAATACACCAAATAATTTAAGCGTATAAAAGAGAATAGAAAGACCCAAGGCAGAATGAACTAACTAGACGTCGACTTTACCAGTGAAAGAAGATTAGGAGATGTATTGCAACTCAAATTTCAATCGAGAATTCAATTTTTAACGGCGATAATGCAAATTTATTTGCAAATGTTACCGAAAGAAGTGGGGTATGGTGGAAATCTAGGGTGACCTTTTTTCAATCAGAATCCAAGTAACTCCTTAGTTTGTTATAAAAGAGAAACCCTTGATGGTGATGCGCGTGAAAAGTATTAGTGAATGAATATAACGAGAAAAGGTAGAAGTTGAAGACAGAGGCGATAGTTTGATGCTGAGTGATGTAGAAACATCATAGCTGTACATAATAGAATTTGCCAGATAAGACGAAGACATGTGAGGCTAGAAGAGCGTACAAGTATACTCGAAGATAGACATAGAGCGATTAGTTACTGGAACTGTGCAGTTATAAGAAGTATATCCTAGCAGACGTTGCCTTCTCTATCTGAGAAAGAGTTATTTTATTTCTAATCACCAGAGGTTCCCCTACTAAGGTATAGTGAATAGTTGGCCAATGCATCTTTTGCAAAATAATATGTGGCTTTGCGACCGCACTTTCTGACCCTTGTGTCAAACATTTCCGTTGAATGTCGGAAGATAAATACTCCCGTGCTACTTGAGGAAAAAAAGGAAAATAAATTCATAAACTAATACAATAATACAGAGATCAGTACGCGTGCAAAATAAGTGTTATTTTTAACTTGTTATTTTTTTGCAATTTTGAAACTTTTTGGCATGTTGCTAAAAAATTCGTTTGAAATTGAATTCTTTTGTCGCCTGTCCTCATGGCATCATTTTATGCGCCATCATATCATTTCACGTGAAATTTGTTAAATAGATTTGATATTTTGGTCAATCTGTCACTAGATGTTATGCAACCTTTACAATGCATTTCTAAAATAAGGAACGTATTAAAAATTGGGCTTTCTCTCTCACTGGCACTCTATGGATATATGTATAGATTACCATTATAAGTTACTAGACTACCCGTGACCCGTTGGGTCAGTATGGTATATTAGCTATGTAATTTATGTATGAGCGTGACACTTGTGACGTAAAGAAAATAGTATTTTGGGACATAACAGAAACATTTCTATGAAAGTGTATTGGAATGTAAAAAGAATATAGATAGATTTCTATGAGTCCTTCTGTTTATAATTGTTTATTTTTGGCAAAAAAAAACTTACAACAATGAATTGTAAGCTGTTTGCCATACTTATAGATAAATGTGCACTGAACAGATCCCATAATACTTAAAGTTAAATTCAATTTTTGATATATCTTTTAATTTAAACGCTAAAACAAAAGGCAAGTGTGACGCTGAAAACATACACAGTAAACAATATGTTTTATGGTCGCGTTGATTATTTATTTGTAACGCAATATGTTCGGGATTATTTATTTATGTTCGTAGTGTAGAAGAAAATAATAATTTCGAAATAATAACGCTAATATTTCAGTGCACATGCCAAATTCTGCAAAAGTACCGATTTGTGTTTACCGACGATGGATGGGGGTGCTGCCCCAGGCACACATGCAACCCACGACCGCCTACCGCGAGCCCCCTCGGTCGGACTGTACTCGAAGACACCTCTACTAAACAATGTAGACGAAGTGAAAAGCTTGGAAAACCCCAGAAGTGGTGCTGGTAGCAGTCCAGGCCCCGCTCCGACACCTGAACGGGGTGGTCAAAAAAAAAAAAGCGCGATTATACGAAGCGACATTTTGTCTAGGTTGGTGGAGTACTCAGCTTTGTGCTTCTACTAGAGAAAACTTCCTCGTAAACGCTAATGTGGGTCAGCCATAGAAAAAGATCTAATTTGTGCTGCGAATACTATGTCATTTTGAATATTGGGACAGGATTTACTTGTAGGGAATAATATTCTCATGGCAGGGTTTTCTGACAAATGTCTGTACAGAGAGGCTAGAAACTCGAGGAACCGTGTGTTGTAGTGATTTAAGATTTCTCCAGTAGGCATTCAATTTTTTCTCCAAAAGGCATTATATCTAACTCTCTTTGATTTTTGAGAACAAAAATATCAACTCATTTCATAAGAATGTGGCTTATCCCCAGTGTTAATTCCAATATGTGTCACTGACTTCCATATAGAGAAGAGAATATCCACATTTTTGGCGAGAATATGGCTTTTCACCAGTGTGAGTTCTCTAATTTGTGAAAGTTTGAGGCTCTATAAAATTAACACCCGCAACTAGCAGAGATGCGAGATTAATTCTCTTTATGCCGAAAATCAAATACAACAGTTGACCATTCACCAGTGTCTGTTAAACGTTTACAAAGCAGATACAGTTGTCGTCAGCACAGTTAAGAAATAGGTTCTTCGATTTTAGAGTAGTAACAGATATTTGAGTCACAAAACCGACCGAGTTTTAAAAGAAGCTGTCACCAGTTCAATGAAATAATCGGGACTTTGTGAGAAAATAAATTCTTGAGCACAAAAGATGTTTTATTTTAATGGTGCTTATCAATCTTCGTTACACTTCAACGTCGTGAATTTTAAGTTTTAAAAATTAGATTATATTTTGAACCGACCATCGTATAAATGAACAATAGTTATTTTTTTGTTTTTCTTTTTTTAACTTTCAAATTGTAGGGAAACTATAATAACTGTATGCGGTCCAATTCTTAATCATCGCTTGGAATAAAATGTTCAAACATTTAGATGAGTACAAATTGCCTTCACTACGTTTCCAGACTTACGTCATAGGGTACTTTTATTGACAGTACACACATGGAACACTAGTTACATTCGAAGTAATTTCCTGTGGCTGGAACATATTATTGTCCCGATTTTATTTTAGCGATAATATTTATAACATTAATGTATATTAGCAATAAGAGTGAAATAATATCTGAAGTGCTAGAATGGTCCTAATATTATTTTATAGCACTTTCAATAATGGATCCATCGTACGTCTTCTATTTACGTTCAGGAGTATAGGTCCTTCAAACACGTTTTTTTCAAGCAAGGTGGTTCCTCCAGAGAAAATCCACTCATTTCAAAATAATTCTAGAAGGCAACATGGAAGTTCTCTTATGTGAGCATGTCAATGCCTTCGTCACTTGCCCTTTTATCTCCGCAAGTGTCTTATAATGACAACCTCTATGGTTTTATTTGTGGTTAGGTACTAACATAATGCAAGGCCTTGGGTATGGGGAGGTTGAGGAACAGTCGTGATGGTCATCTTGGTCACAAAGTCTTGGGACAAATTTTGCTTAAATTTCCTGTATCTTAAGATCCTAGTGAATAATTGTGTGTAAAGTTCCTACACTGACATCAAGCTGTACACTTATTGCATCTGCATAATACCGTTGATACACTGGTTCCCGCTGGATCACCTAAGTTAAGCAACGTTAAATGTTGTAAAAGCTTGACCATTTAGGACATTCAGGTCTTGAATGTGCTCCCCGCTTATCTTGGCATTGTTTCCAGTTGTCCTGAACTTCTCTTTGCCACTGGACCCAAGCAGTGCCGATTCAGGAGAAGTGCGATTGGAGATTGAGCGGGCGTTTCCTCAAAATTACACGGGAAGCTGTCTTACAGGGCGTGCCCTTTGTTTTTCGAGACTGGACCGAGACCTCAGATACACGATGCACCCTTACTAATGAAATTCTTTACTTGGCGAATTATCTCTGGTCTGTCTTACTCCTCAACCCCTTTCATCATCCCTCACATACAGCCTGCATTGCTTATACCACTCTAAAACTGATGCTCGATTCATGTAATATTGTCCAAAAGCATTACATATGTTTCTGTGGCATTTTTTCATGTATGAAACAA
Source organism: Euprymna scolopes (assembly GCF_053919585.1). Taxonomy (NCBI): domain Eukaryota; kingdom Metazoa; phylum Mollusca; class Cephalopoda; order Sepiida; family Sepiolidae; genus Euprymna; species Euprymna scolopes. Next base: position 13,969,105 of record NC_136515.1, read on the forward strand.
TTTTATTTTATAGCTTGCTTCTGAATTAACGCCCAGACTGCATTTTTCTAAAATCCACCATCTGTGACAAGCAGTCTTAAGTAGAGTATATTCCAATTTCTGATGTAGCTGTTAATTTGAATCTGCAATCATAAAAAGAGGGTCAGTGACCTCATAATATTTTTACCGATAGCATTAAATATATGTACCAAAATACTCGAAAGTTATTGAAGACATATCTGTGTGGGGTTGATGGTGATACATTTTTCTATAAAACTCATTAGTCTTCGCTAGATATTCTTACCAAATTATTGTATTCGCAATATGCCATAATCATGTAGACAAAACCTCGAAATGGTTTTGAGTGTTGTTTTATTTACAGCACACCTACAGAAAGAACGACGTGGTATGGGATGACTAAAAAAGAACTCCATATCAACAAAAAATTCAAAAACTAAATAAAATAATAAAAAGTAGGTTATATTATTTCGATGATATATGCCTGGAAGGCAGATCATTTAGAAAGTATCGATCTTATCTGACAATGGGGTCTGTAGATTTAATAAAGACAGTTATATTTCATCCGGTGTTTACAATAACGTGAGTTTAGAAAGTTAGGATTTTATTTTTTTTATTACTTTGGGTTCTCTAGTACCGAGGCATGAAGGCTTTTCTAGGTAAGGTTTAATAAGTTTTATGGAGATGCAGAGGCAACACAGTAATGGTTAGTATTGAGGGATTAAGTTGGGTGTTATTGTATGAGATAACGATTCAGCAAGAACTTGTTTACATTAGACGTGAAAATCATAATGCAAGTAAACTGTGTTGTAGCTAAGGCATTTTGTTTCCCAGACAAACCGTTCTAGGAAAGAAACATTACTAATTTTAATTGATTTTTTGTTTAATTTTCGGTACACATAGTATGAGAGTAATTGTTGACAATTGCTATTAATAAATGAATATTTATAAGGAGGTGAATAGATTGAAGTTCAGTCGAGCGTTTACCATGAAAATAACGAAAGAGCTGAGATAGACTCGCACCCTATTTTATTTAAAAGAGAAAGTACGAAGGTGAAAATGACCTCATAAGTTAGATGTTGAAGATGATTTTGTACCTTGTCAAGGTAGTAAAAACGGTACTCTCGTCAACTCCTTCGATGTGCTGACGCGAATAACAGATTAAACTCTTGTATTGATGAGGGAAAGCAATAAGAGTAAAATAATGATAATCTAGGATGATCCTAAGATTATTTTACAGTAAATTCAACAATGGATCAATCGTACGTTTTCTATTTCAGTTCAGGAGTAAAGGTCCTTCAAACACGTTTTTCGAAGCAGAATGGTTTCTTAAGAGAAAATCCACGCATGTTTATCGAGAATAAGAGCGTAAGGAGAAGTTTAGTTCTGCATGCACGGCCTGTAACCGGCTATTTTTTACGCCGTTGTAAACATCTGCTCAAATTAATAGGTGAAACAATTAAAAAGATGTTGGATTTTGACGGTTTAATATGTTTTACTCTATCGTCTGCATTAATATCGACGAATGAAAATGAACCAGAAAGACCGTTGATTTATTCGTGCAAGAATTGACCTGTGAGGCACACCAGCAGTTATACCGTGAGCTTACAATTTATTCCCATCAACGACTTCATTAATATATCTACTGGAGAGAAAGTATTGTCTAGCTGAGATTACATTTTAAGATATTCCGTCGCTGGAAATTTTGCTAAGTAGATATTTATGCCATATCGTATCGAATTCCTTCATTATGACAGCCCGCTTACATATATTCATAATTCATTTCAATTTCAATATCCCATTGATGAACAACTGAAAGAAGACATACTCACAATGCCAAGTTAAAGTCATGCCAACAATTATCATTTTCTGCTGTGATGATTGTTGAAGCGTAGAAAAACTAGAAGCCATAGCTATAACAATTATTAATACAGGCTGAACCCAAAAACACGGACCCAACCTCTAATTAGGCCCCGTTTCTTAGTGTGTTGCCCGAATAAAATGAAACTTTGGTCATAACTAGTTAATTATATTCAAAACATCACATCAAAACAGTAGGGTATTTCCCCTTTTTTCTCCGTTCTAAAGCATATGTACTAGATAGCCTCCATTTTGCTTTTTTGGGGGGAGGGGGTTACCCTGTATACATTGAACAAGAATATCCAGAAAATACAACTAATATTACTTCAAACAGTATGCCAAGACATGTTAAGAGATAATTACAATAACTTTGTATTTCATAAAACACGAAACAGAAACGCATCGATAGTAGATATCTTACGTTGCGTCGAAAGTTCTTGCAGAATTTGATTTCGATGGTGCATTTTCAAATAAGTTTTCTTAATAATACCTTTACTTAAGATATGATTTAAAATAGTCGTTTCTTTATTCATCTAATTGCTCAAATTACCCTTGTTTAAACATTATTATATCTCCTTGTCGGGACGTTGAATACAAAATAAAAAAGCAAACTTTTACATTTTATGATTTCAATAATAGCTAAGCCTAAAAGCGCCTGAAATAGCTCGAGATATCAACGAAGCGTTTCGCCCAGGAACCGCTACTGAACGCAAAACACAATGGACGTTTAAGTGATTTTGTGGCCGCGACGAGAATCTTAAAGATGTTGAGCGTAATGGTCAGGCATCGAATTTGGGCAACAATCAATTATGGGATTTATTTCAGGCCTATTCATGTAAAGTGTTCGGGAACTTGTTTCTGAATAAGACGTAACGGATACGACGATTTGCAACCTATTGGTAGAGATTATAAAGAAGAAAAACAACTTCTTGAGCCTCACAGTTTTAACGATAACAAAAAAGAATATCAGTTAGGAAATGTAATCTTGCCATCTTTTACACAGCTTAAAACCCTGCTTCTCGATCGGGTTATGCAATGAAAATCATATTATTTAATACAACCGACGACGCAGAGCTCAGTGGTTCAAAGCCGCCGAAGCTCCACGGCTCTTCCGAAATCTAGAGTTGTAAAAAAAGAAAGCCATGCTGATTGTTGGGTGCTTTGCGATCAGTCTAAGCTATTGCAGTGTTTTTTTTTAATGCAGGCGAAACGATTACTACAGAGATGAACTGTCAAAAATCAAATGCATCAGAAACTTCGACAACATCACCCAGCCTTAGTAAACAGAAAATACCAAATTCTCTTCCACGACAATATCCGACCGCACATTTCAAAACAACACTGTAGAAGTTAAACACATTGGACTAAAATCTCTATCTTTTCAAGCATACTCTCCATACATCTTATTTACCGACTACCCTTTTTTCAAGGATCTTGACAACATTCTGTGTGAGAAATGTGAAATGGTTTCTTGACTTTGTGTAGTCATTCACAGACACACTGTTTCGCAAGCCATGGATTGAACCAACAATTATGAAGTTGAGGGAGCTCTGTCAATCAGTCGACTGGGATGGAGGCGTCGGTAGGTATATCTAACAATACTTTATACACGCACTGACCACAGCTCTCACATTTATTTAATCATAAAATGATTTGCATTACGCTAAAGCAGTAGTAAATGCGATCAATTACCGAAAATACTCTCTTTTTGTAGATGTGGCTGTGCTTTTGCGTATGTATGTGTGCGAATGTGTTTACATGTGTGTTCATACTATCCTTTCCATTTGGCGTTTTATTTTAATTTTATTTTTATTTTAATATATGTATGTACGCCGATATATATATATATACATATATATATATATATATATATGTGTGTGTGTGTGTGTGTGTGTATGTGTATGTGTGTGGGTGTGTGTGTGCGTGTCTGTGTGTGCGTGTGCGTGTGCGGGCGTGTGTATACGCATGTGTATGTTGAAACACGATATCGATAATTGTTCTTCTCTTTCTATCTAAGAAACGAATCTCGTTGGTCGGTCATAGATATTGTTGATCGGATATAGGTTATATTATTTGTTTGGTCTTCACTTAAGCAGAAAATTATCTCCGATGTTTATATTGGAGTTTATTTCTTTATGGTTTTCCACCGTCCATAAATATCAGCCCATTTCGAAAATACTTATATTCGGCCTAAGTACTGCATCGTTTAAAGAGAAGCGTCGTGCACTGGTAGAATGACATTGATAATAAACATTGTCCACTACCAATTACACGCGACCTCTCGGTGCAACGATTTAATATTCGTAATAGAAAATAAGATTTTACATGAAATTACGAAACCGAGATACTTCAGGTGAGCGCTTCTAATGTCTAAGTTCTTACAAGGATGTTTCATTCATGCATAGGCGTGTCGGTGAAATAACATTTATTTTAATATATTTCAGCAAATCATTTCTAAGCAAATATTAGTGTCGTTACTCAAATATAAAGTATCATCCTCATCAGCCTCATCGGCCTCCTTATGATCAGTATATTGTATAAATCTAAATATTATTTTGTTGGCATCGGTTTCCCCGATATTATTTTAATGAGAATTCTTTCTTGTAAGGCATCAACGTAGGGCACGACGAGAAGCTTACTCCCATTCTCACTGAAATGATATTCATGGAAGAACCCCTATTTGCACTTAGAGTATCTATCTTATTAGTCCGTGACGCTTACCACTACGCTACTCTTACTTTCACTCCGAATACTGAACGTATTAAATATCAAACATTTCCACACTGCGTGTCAAATTATTTAGGAAATAAAAAAATATTACCAGTTTCAGAAATTTACTGGTAGTTTCGTATTAAAAGCTTCGGAAACGTTGGCAATGCTGCGCTGCGCGGGCTGTGAAATTTTTGTACTGATCCGCGCAATGTAAACAGCCTTACATCGTAATTGCTGAATCCACGGTATTTGATTTGTGTCAAATTATTTACAAGGCAGATTGTTTCGTCAATAAAATGTGTCGTAAAGGTGGTTTGAGTAGTTCTGTAAAGAGTACTATAACACAACAGCAAAAGTTAAAACTACCCTCGAAATATCGAAAATGATAGGAAGGTACAATCAAACTGTGAAGAACCTTGTCAAGGACCCTTCAGAGGTACGTAAGAGAGCTGATAAACGTAAATCTTAAGATGTTTCACGCCGTTCTCTACTCCAAAACGTGGATTAATAAGGAACCCTGGGCAGATAAATCGCGAATTGAAGAATGTCTCAAAAAGAGCAGAGGACAACATGAAAACGGATTTTTTCAAAGTTTTGTTCACGGATTCAGTGCGCGTCACTCTTGATTTCCCAGATGACTGAAGCAAGGGATGGGTCCTAGATGGACGACATCGTCATCAGCATTTAAGGCCCCAACAGTGTGGTAGTGGTGGGATAATGATTTGGGTTGAGATTATCAGAGGTAATTTAGTTGGCCCATGGAGAGTCCCAGAAGGCGTATAAATGACGCCAAATTATTACACAGCTTTTCTGAAGGAGCACTTGAAACCATGGATGCAACAGCAAAATTTTACGTTCAGAAAAAAAATCATTTTTTCATGCAGGAAAATGCTCCCTCGCATGCAGTAAAGAAAAGCAAATAGTATTTGCAGCAACGGCTACGGAAGATGGAGTATCCTGCGAATTCACCAGATTGGGACCTTTGGAGTATCATGAAGCGACGCCTCTATGCAAGTGGACGCCAATTTAAGAGTAAAGATTAGATTGGAGATGCACCCCAAGGGATATTGCGAGGAATAACTGCTGATCAAATTACAAATTTTACTAATTCTGCGAACCAAGCCATTCATAAAAAAGGATCGCATATCCCTTACTAATTATGCAAATATAAAAAGTGTTATGTACTTATTGTGTTCTAAGCATTTTCCCCAGTTCATTTAATGTTTGAAAATTATACGGAACTGCAAATTTCATTGTTATCATGACTGAACTTGTGCCGTCTTTACCTTAAATTCCCATTACTCTGCATTAGATATCGACAGTGTACAATTCTTAGAAACAACTTTTATCATGGAGGTACTTCAGTAGCAAAGATCCTGGCAAATGTGTGTATAAAATGGTGGAATAATTAATATGGAGCAACAATGGCGCGTCATTTTTATGGCACCAGCTCCAAGAAATTTCCCTGCAAATTTTGTGGTAAACCCTTTGCTTTATATACAAGGCGCTCGTATATATAAAATTGCTTTTTTGTCTTTTCGTCCCATATAATATTTGAAACATCTGGAAGGATTTATGTTAAAATTTCTATAAATCTTTGTTTTGATAACGTGTAGCGAACCAAGCATTATCGTATACGTTCTTTAAAAGTTTCGAAGGATTAGTTAATACAATACCACATTTACGTCCGAGGGTTCGCATAAAACACTTATTTGAAATTATCCGGTTATTAATTTTCTCCGTTTCTAACGGACTTCGATATAAATTCTATATAATAAAATCAAACGTATGTGTATTTTTATTGTTTTATTTCTCCACTATTCACATTTATTTAAATAGGTCTCATAATTTTTGAATTGAGGAAAATCTGTCGTGTTTAACAGATGAGAATCGTACGTGCACGAATCCAAATTCTAGCAAATATTTAATATTCAATTATTTTAATATAAATGCGTAGTAAAGATGTTATGGGGTTAAATGGTTATAAGAACGAAGGAACACAGGAAAACACATCTATTCACATATCTTACAGGCAAAGCGAGTTGAGAAATACCATTCCTCCACGGCAGGGCGTTTGCACACGACCTCCGTGGCCGTGTGCCAATCTCTGACTCCAGGCACCGGTACTCGATACCAGAAGTGACATCACTAGAGGAAGTTACGTCATGAGATAGTCCATTAATCCAATGGACAGGCGTCTCCAATACCACCCTCCAAAGTTTTTTCTTCGTAAAAGTTGTCAGTATTTCTTCCTTTTAGGGTTTACCATCAATGGCTCCGTATCTTTCTCTTACGGAACGACCGCCGTAGTCCAGGTCTTGGTTGAGGAGGTTAAATATAAAAAGTTTTGAAGACAGTGTCTATCGGCTTATCTTCTAAGTGTAGACGGTCGCTGGTTTCAACTAATCGACATCTTAGTTAGTTCTGGTGACATTTGTGGGTATAGGTTGGTTCTTGGATGATATATACCATGTTACCGTCTCTCTTAGTAATTGTACCCACCTCCCAGAATGGTGTGCTGTTTTTATAACTTCTGAAAACCGCTTTTTCTCCTGGCATGAACAGTTTACCGGGTATATACGTGGCCACTAGTGGCCTTAACTTTTTGGGTAAGAGCTTGTCAAAAACGGATCTCACTTTCCACGCAAACATCGTTTCTGTAGGTGAGACTGCTGTTGGGGTGTTCGGGTTGTGTGTAATCTTATACACGTGTATAAATTGTTGAAATGCTTCCTTAGGTGTCCTTGGCTTGGGGAATTCTTTTAGCGCGTTTTTTTAGCTTCCGGCTTTGCAGTTCCAATTTTTTGCCTCCTTTGATAGATTCTGTTGGAGCTTCCTTTTTCGACGTCCCTGTTGCTGCAAATGGGCCGTTTTGTTTGTTCTTGAAAAAGGGAAGAGTGTTTCTTTTAGTCGAATCTTTCTATAGCCTTTGCAGATGTTCCTAGTTCTGGCGAAAATACTTCTGAAAATTTCTTTTAACTCGTCCTTCATTTGTTGCTCCTCGGTAGACGAGTCTTCTACCCTATGACAGAATTTATTCATAGGTTGGTCTCACAATTTTAATCTCTCCATCGAATCAGTACCGAAGAGGTTTTAGGATCTATGTACATACACTTTCACTTTTTAATAAAACCATTTAAAGTCACTGGGAGTGGGAACTCGTCCTCCAAATCCACTTTATCGCCTTTCACTTCTCGAGCTGATTTGTTCATCTTCCGCATGGTTGGTTTTCCTAGCCTTGTCCACGTCCTAAGGTTAATGATGGGCAGGTCTGATCCGGAGTCCAGTTGTAGGAGCACAGTTTTATTTGCGATGTTTACTTTGGCATATTTGCGCAGGTTTTTTCCGTATCAAAGTAAAATCTAGTCTGTCGGACACTGTTCTTGACCTTATTCCTCCTGCACTGGATCGCCTTTTGCCCTTCCTGCCACATTCGTTGCAGTAATTATCTTTGTGAAAACATTGACTGAATCAGTGTTTCCCGCCGGAGCGATAGCACGGGTTTGTAGGGGATCCGGGTCTTGTGACTGAGTGGTACTTATAAGGTGTAGCCTGTACTTCAAGTTGACTCAAGTTGTTCCTTACGCAGACTTCCCGTTGACAATCCTCGACCAACTTCTGGAGGGTGAGATTGTTCGCTCTCAAGACTAGAGAGAACACTTCGTCAAATTTCAGCGTTTTTGGATGAGACTAGACCCTGCAAAAAATGAAACACTTGAAGCCATCGTCCGATAAGTCAGCTAGACGGAAATCATCGCAGTGTTAAATTACCTACGCACGTGAAGTTTCGGTAATCGTCGTCGTCGCTTTTTTTACAGGTTTAAGCACTTCCATCTTCTATAAAAGAGCGTAGGATTCGAGTTGAACAGTTCGGATAAATGTTGTACCCTTCAAGAATTTCCAATTGACTCGTCTTCCGGGGAAACATACACGCCACAAATTTGCTTTGTTCTGTGATCCTAAATTTCCTCAAAAGTAGGCGAACATTCTTAGTCTTTCTCCACTCTTGACGATCCACTGTGAATAGGTACTCATATCTCCGATAGAAAGCATCAAACGTCCCATCCAACTCCGATTGGTAGTTGAATGTTTCTATAGACTTCCAATTGTACTTTGAAAAAAAGCAAAACTGTTTCCCTGTGTTCCGTTTCATCAAATATTTTAACAATAGCTCTTCTTGTCTCTTTTGTTGAAGTAGCATTCTCTCCTCCAATGCTTGTTACCGCTCTTGAAATTGTAACTTGAGCTGTTCATCACGTTCTTTAAAATTTTCCTCAGCCTTCTGCTACTGATCCTTCTAATCCTTCATTAGCTGTATTAATATCGCTTTAATGCCCTCCATCTTTTAATGGCTTTCCAAATTATTTCTGTTTTTGACTGGAGAAGAGAGATAAAATATTGACAAGAGAAAATGTCCTTCATTTGAGTGTGTCCGTATGAATCGGGAGCAATATATCACTTACTTCTTGGTAAATACCTTAGAGATAACCCAATATGAGGGGGAACAAAACACCCAACAATATATATATATATATATATATATATATATATATATATATATATATATATATATATATATGATACACTATATTTGCAAAAGAGTAAAAGTAATTGTGGACATGTCAGAAAGTTAATCAAAATGGCTATTTTTTATGGGTGTGAGGGTGGGGGGGGCTTTCCCTACGCGGAAGTAAAAAAAAATCTATTCACTTTACGATCGACAGTTAAAAATAGAATCTTTCAGAAAATTCCACTAAAAAATCGTTTTTTTTAATCCAAGTAAAACGAAAAGGGGGGAACACATTTCTCTCCCAGTAAAATATTGCTTAACGTTAGCAGCAAAAGCAAAGGCAAAAAACTTTTCACTTTTTTTTGAAAAATGTTCAAATTTGCATACGAATAAACAGTCGACGAGTTACACTCGAATTTTCCTCGCGATTAAATTGGGTCACATTTTTCTCTTTTTTTTCTTTCTCTTATTTCAAAATTAAACAATTTAATTTTTTCGGCCTGAACAAAATGCGTTACGCACAATTCTTTTAAGTTTAAATATAGAGACAAAAGGTTAACTTACAATTTAGACGATAACTTTGCCATGTGTTCGTTTTCTTTCTTTTTTTTGTTTCTAGAAGTTTGTTTTTAGAACGTAATTGTCAGCCGATTCTTAGCTTGTAAATCCAAATTTCTTTGGAAGTCAATTTCATTCATTTTTTTATTTTTTTCTGTGTAAGTTAAACCCTACATCGCCAGTTGTTATGGGGGTAAATGGTATAAAAAACGAAGGAGCACAGGACTTTTAGGAAAACACATGTATTCCCATAAATTACAGGCAAACCGAGTTAAGAAATACCATTCCTCAACGGCAGGGCGTTTGCACACGACCTCCGTTGCTTCGTGCCAATCCCTGACTTCGAACACCGGTACTCGATACCGGATGTGAGGTCACCAGAAAAAGATACTTCATGAGATAGTCCATTAATCCCATGGGCGGGCGTCTCCAACAAAAGGAAAAAATATTTTTCAAATATTGAAACAACTTTAAAATGCTATTGTTAACCTTTACTCCTTTACATTGGGATTTATTTATTATATGTTATCTATGATTTTATGTTAAGGAGTTCTCAAGCACATTTGGAATATAACAACGTTCATAGATCTCACCAAAACCTTCCAGAAAAACCCTCGTCTTGTTGAAACCACTATCAATTATTTCTTTATCTTTTTATCTGCCTTAACCTAAACGTAGAGTCGATGAGCAAAGCTTCTTTCTTCAAACTGCGGGCTTGTAGAAGTCTCTTCTGTTTACCTGCTTTCCAACTTATTACGATTTGGTCGTCGTCAAGTCCAAGGTAAACACATTCTTTATGAGTTATTCCCTTTATAATCCAATTTTACCAAATTTTGATTCCTAACAATTACTACGCTATTCTCACATTAACACACATAAACTCATTAGCCCTTATCCTCGAGTTGCCTTTAGCCCTTGCTAAGTGGTGACTTCTATGAAAAAATATTTCCTATTCCTCGTTGGACGCCATCACGAAAAATCTGAACTGGTTCATGCTCTTGACCTCTAATATTCAGATGATGTTCTTCGCGTCTCAAATAATAAAATAAAATCCAGAACAATAAGGCTGGTGAAGTTGGGTCTGCAGATAAATATAAGAAAATCAGAGGATTAAGAAATTTTACATCCAGAACATAACGTAAAGGTGATTATCATTTTTTGAAGAACGACTTTAAATTATTTGTGTAAGAAAGTACACATGAGTCATTTAGTAGAAATTTGACTGAAACTCCCGATGTTTCGGTTTGGACATCCAGCCACGTCATCAGCTATGATTGCTGGAAATGTTTTGTTTAAGCAATAAATTATTTTTTTAAAGTAGTTAGCAATGCTGATATTTCGAAATAAGACAAATATCAGCAAATAATAATTTACAAAAACGTGTGACTAGCGGAATATGTGTGACTTACAAATGAATACAATGTCTATTTATTTTAGATACAAAGCAATGTGCCTAGTGTATTTATATATTTATGATAAAATTGATCTATAGGCAAAGACATGCTTTATTTAAAATTAGATAGTAACATCGATAGGTAGATATAAGTAAAAAAGAAGAGTGACTATATGTATAACACAGTTGTATCGATTTGTTTCCTAAATGTAAATCCAATAAAACTCGCTGGATTATAAAAGAGTACACAATACAGGAGAAGAATGGTATATAGTTTGTTTATTATTCAAATATGATGTGATACATATGTGGAAACATGTTTCAGTAGTATCCCAACTCAGGGACAACACTTCATCAGACTAAAAACACATCAATGTTGCGTGCTGATTGTGATAAAATCGATGAATGCATCATCGGTTTCTATTAATTTTGGTCCGATTGAGTGTTATCCTTTAATTTTAATTAATTAAAATATTATAGACATATGTAATCAATAATGTTGTTAAAATAAACATATAATAAAATCAGAAAGATAAGTAAAAAAGACAATAGAAAGGGGAGACAAGGACAATGAGAGAACAGGAAAGAGAGAGGGACAGAGAGAGTGATAGCAAGAGAGAGAAAATAAGAAATTATAAAGAAAAGAAGGAAAAAGCGAAAGAGAGTAAGTAAAAGAGAGCTGGATCGAAAGAAAGGAACAGGGAAATAAAAAAAAGCAGGTTGATAAAGAAAAAATGAGTTGTAGAGGAAGGGGTCGAGAACGAGACAGAGAGAACAAGAAGAGAGGACGAAAAGAGAGTGTTTGTGCTTTTTAGTTGTTTTTAGTCGTGAGCAAGCGACTCTATAAGTCACTCCCTCGATCCGTCCGTCTGTCGGTCGGTCTGTCCGTAACACTTTTGTGCTTGGCCTTTTTGGTTAAGATCAAAGGTCCGTGGTTAATACATGCTGTTCTTAGCTTTTTAAGTTTTCTTTGCCTTTTGGCCAAGATAAAAGTGTAGTATCTGTTCTTACTACATGCTGTACTTATGTTTGTAACTTTGTGATATTAAGAGGGGGTCACTTTTCTGTATTAATTTAATGTTAAATAATCACACACTTTACAACCAGAATTCTAAGAATTCAAATCATTCTTACGATCATTCAGTTCATCCTTAAGTTCATTAAAGTCATTCTAAGGCATTTACTTTTTATTTATTTAAGTCATTTCAGCCCATTTTTCGGTCATTTTAGTTCATCTTTAAGAATTTCATGTCAATCCTACATTCACGCATTCATTCATTACACGAGAGCACGCGACTTATGGCTATCGGCCTTGTTTTTTTTTAAAGTTTAATATCGATTTGTTGTTTTCGTTTATTTAATAAATTTCCTTCGCGTGTGAAAACAGTGATGTATCACTATTATTTTCATTATTTTTCTTTTGCTTATAAATCCATTGTACAAAGCCGGTTCGATCTTCGATTCAACAATAAAGGGGACTAATATATTACCATGCGTTGCGTGCAAATGGCCATCATGTGCGTTATTACATGTGGTACAATGGCAGATCTTCTTGCCAATATGTCCATCGTTTTTTATGCAAAACGATGGACATAAATACTCCCGCTCTTAGCCTTGATACAATGCATAAATGAGGTTTCATGTACACTATTAACCGTGCGTTAGTCAGCTGGGTGTTCCAAACATGGTAAGTCTAATGGGGTATTTATACATTCCACTAAACAATTTTCTATAGTTTAATTATTTTAAAATTATAATTATCCTGCTGGTTGAGGATATATCTACAGATACTGTTGAAAAGTTTGAGCCACTTTATCTTGTTTATATTCATATATAATAACACAATAAATTGCACTATAAAACTAAGGAACAATTAAGAGATTACATAAGCTAAGACTGAAAGGGTAAGACATTATAAATAAAATGATAACCCAATCAAAACGCATGATAAAGAAAATACAAAGATCATATTAATTTCATATTAAATATTACAGAGTAGCCTAAAGATACGTAATATGCACTAATAACTTCATATTTTCATTCCTACATAAAAATACAAAATGTATAAATCAAAAAAATAATACCAACGTTAGGCAGCTAGGGTGACAGGACACCATAGGGGGACAAACTGACGTCTACCTCTAAGGATACAACTTCGACATATCACAAGTCAGGAGAGTACTGGGACGGAGGAAAAGAAATAAGTTGCCAAATAGAAATTATCAGCACTTAAGATAAACTGGTGTGAAAAATACCCAACAGAGTTAGATCACCTATTACAGTATAACCCCGAGATACGGTGGACCTAGGACTCGTTTTTTTTTCAGACTACGATATTGATTACTATGTTTTCCGGTCCCTAGTTACGGTATTTGGCCCGATTTACGGTGTTATTTATAATGTTATTTCAGTACATATATATATATATATATATATATATATATATATATATATATATATGTGTGTGTGTGTGTGTGTGTGTGTGTGTGTGTGTGTGTGTGTGGGTGTGTGTGTGTATACTGTACTGTATTTTGCTTCTAATTTTTAATGACGTATACCGGGGGTCTACTGTAATTATGAATAGTTCTGAAATGTAACTCATTATATACCTAAATTGAACTTTTCATTCAAGGGCTATAACTCCTTAGCAATACAATTTTCTCCGTGATAAATTTGAAAGTAATTCATGTTTTGATTACGCATAAGTCGTATTTACTATGAATGATAGTCGTGATTAATAAATCTACTATGAATGATTGTTGTGATAAATTAATCTTTGTAATCGACGTCATATCTATCTCTTCCTAAAATTCATGTTTCTTTCGTTTCTATCTTAAATGAATTTATCTATTTTCGACAATTTGATGTACTGTTCGTATTGGAATAAATGTCATGTAGAAAGTTCGAAATATTTTTGGAATAAACTTTACTGATTCTCTTCCAAGACTCGAAGGAAGCTTTGATTTATTCAGTGTCGGTTTCTTAACGTCACGGTCTGGTTTCCAGCCAAAGAAGACCTACAAAGATCTATGTTCCCAGGAAATAAACAATAGTCTGTTCAGATAATTGAGTCACATTAAATTTAAAAGCTTATATCTGAGTAATTTGAATTCTTTACTCTGTGGAACATAAGAAAGCAATAGCTCATGTTAATTCTTGTAATTTTAATGCCATCGAATGTAGTCAGACGCCAATCTTTTAATTAACAAATTTCAATATTAATGGAAGTACATTACGGGCGGAAGCATAAAAGAAGTTTAATGTTAGCCAGCGCTTATTATCCCTATATATATAAAATGAACTCATTCCCCCCCGGTTTTTTTACCTTAATAGAATTAAAAATCAAGACATTTCATGTTAATGTAATATGCACAAACTGCAGCACAATATCTGAGGTGTGTTATAGGCATATTGTCTCTGCACTTCCTCGATAATCGTAGATTCCGATATTTTTTCTGTTGAGAATTCCATGTCAAAATCGGTAAAGATCACTGGAAGTAGTAAAATCTTTTCTCTATAATTAATTCCCCCCGCCGCCCATTTACATCGTTGCGTAATCGTTCACAAGGGGAAATTACGAACGAACGGCGGTTTGGGTTTTCTGTACTTCGTAGTTGCTTAAGCAAAAACTGGAATGGAATTCTGTACTTTGCCTTTCCGTTCTATGCTTCCTATTGGGTGAAACGCACCACGGAATTAACCGATAGGGACATTCACACAAACATTAATTCTTATTCCACGATTATTTTACGTTCTTGATTACCATTTTTTCCCAACATCGATACACTAAAAAAAGGAGTCTGTCCATTTTTTTTCCAAATAAACATATAATGCATCATTTCCTGTTTTATTTCGTTTTTTAATCAAGCAGATTTTTATTTCGTTTAATCAAACGGATTAAAAAAACGGGAAGGGAATTTTAACGTTCCTTTTCCTTCTATGGTTTCTACTGGGTGAAACGCACCACGGACTTTACCGAAACGAAAGCTTATTTATGCCATCTTTCTTTTTTACGCGTTGTTTCCATGTTTTTTGTTTTTCCGACCATGTTCATCATTTTTCCCCTTATTTTTGCTTTTTTCCCGATTTCTTTTTTAAAGAAGTTTTGCGTTTGTTCGGTGTTATTTTTTTTTTTCGTTTTCCCGATTTTTTAAGGAAGTTTGACATCGTTTTTTTTTTTAAATATTGAAACAGGGTTGTTACTTCGCTTACAGACCCGAAAAACGCCGGCTATCCCCGCTAGTTTTATTATAACACATAGTGTATTATGTGGGAATTACTTTGTGGTAAAAATCAAACAATAAATAGTGAATCACACATAATTATACCGTTTAAGAAAGCCAAAAGTTGATTTGAGTGGAATGGAACGACTAAATGTACAGGAATTAAAACTATTACATTTCTGAATTTAGGAAATGTAGGTAGAGTATTTAAAATTATGTCTAGATTCCCGTGTCCGAGAGAAACATTCCAGCGATCGGCAATATTCACCTTAAGCAGGTCAGACCTAAACGTTGTTAAAATGACATTACAAATGAGAAAATTAGCCCGAAGAATCCAGATAATACGAAGATTTAAAACTGTTACATACTTTCATTGTGGGGTCACGTATTTGAACGAAGCAGTTTGTTCGGCCTAAAGGTTTTTGGATCTGGATATATATATGTATATGTATATATATATATATATATATATATATATATATATATATATATATATAAATTTACTTTATTTACTCACATAAATTAATATACGAAAGTATAAATTTATGCGTAAGCTTTAAGTATTTAGTTCAACGGTGCTCAGTACGTAGGTATAGCTAGTTTGTAAGTTATAAAATATCTATGGCGATTAAGCTATACTTAATATTCCACGTTCCATCCACTCCAGAATTCCTCAGGTTTCATTTTATTCCTGAAGAAACCTAGATTGGGTGAAACACGAAATATTCAGTGTAGCTTAATCGCCATATATATTTTATAACTTACTATATATATATATATATATATATATATATATATATATATATGCGTGGGTGCATGTGTGGGTGTATGCATATGTATGTTTGCATGGAGCTCAAGTATTGGTTAACAGCACACAGATGCTCTAGCGTCATATATAGCTTCATGCAATCTAATCATCCCAACGTCCACGTCATGAGTTCTGCCACGCTAACGGGGCTCTGGTGAATGGCGAGTGTTCAGCGTCAGAAAACTGAATCCTCACTGCCTTGTGGGATAAGGTTTTTGAACCAAAGTTTAAAGGTGAGGTAACCCTGACAGAAACCGCCAGAGGAGCTTAGGCCCCGTTGACTGCAGCATTCATGACCCTACGGCGTGTGGACCATGCTCTGTGCCCAGCTACTTAAGTCCCAGTCATGGGTAAATGAGATTAGCGAGGTAGAAATAGCTCCTGTAAGCCGTATTGGAGGCAATGCTTCTAGGAGAAGACAACTCTTACAAGATACCTTTGGTCAAAGCAATTAACAGTCATCTTGCAATTGCTTGTCACTGGGCTATAGTTGCGGAGACTTAGAGAGTGGCCCTCCTGTAATATAATCGCATGTCATTTCATATAATGATGTACAGATGTTACTTGAGGTCTCTCAATGTGACGGCGATTATCTGAAAAGACGCAGCAATCATCATCATCATCATATGTACTCATAATTTAGTGAAGCACACTTTGGGGAGCAATCGATGTGGGTCCTGTAGAAGTCTTGTTAAAGAAGTGTTCGCTTCTATTATTTCATTTCTGTTTAGATGTAGAAGAACTGGTAAATTTAATTTATTAATATGGTTGATTATTTGTTTCAGCCTCAATATAAAGTTAAAGAAAATAATTTGTTTTGGGGTTATTACAATAATTTCCAACCTCCTCTATGGCATTTATCTGCCCCATAATCATAATTATGTTACAACGGCCGATAAATTGGAATGTAACAGCATACGTTCAATATAAAGGTACACTCTGCTTGTTCAAATGCCTGGCATTCTCGTAGGCATTAAGATGATAAAGAATAACATCGTCTCTGTTCGAAAAGTAAACGGGAAGATCTAGGAAAGTGGACCCCATAGAATTAAACATGACCATAAACATACCACAAGGAACAAGAAAATGCTGTTTCAGAAATAGCTTGGACTTTGATGATTTTATGGCCGAGGGGCAGATTAATGAGTTCCATTATATATATATATATATTTTTTTTATAATAGTTTATTACGATTTGGAAACAGGATGAAATGACGTAACAATGTAAATTATCGACGTTACGGCCAAGTTATAATTATTTTGTTAGGAACATGTTTTAAGTCTTATTAATATTGGAATGTGTCTTTCTGAAACCACATTTACATTTATTAAACATTATTAAAGGAGATTTGATATATTTCTCTCTGAAAGCAAATGTATGCTCTTAATTAATATAATGCTAAATTTAATGTACGATATTGTTTTCTGAATGATGTGAGTTGTTATTTTATGGGAGCATACCTTTAGTATCTCTTCCGTTGAAAGATACTGTGAGGCGGGGATAAGTAAATAGGTGCTACCTGTGAAAAAAGACTATAAACATGAGAAATAGGACGATTACGAGATAGATGTTTAGCACGAGGCTGGATAAATTCGAGATCTAATGAGGGATAAGGACAACGATCGAGATCCCGTGAGTAACATCTTGGCTGCAACAATGAGGAAATAAACGAAAGAAACAATGAAAACCGAGTGGACAGTTTTCCTATTTTTGGTATCCCTTGCGAATAAGGCCAAAACGTGTGGTGTAAAAGCTGAGAATGTTACATTGTTGACATAATACCATACTCCCAGTCCTTAACCTTTGTCGTGAATAATGAAATATACGTTTTGTTTTAATTAGTCCACACTCTTACAGATTTTATTATCCTTCTTTACTTTTTCGCATTTTTACATTTTTGTATACGTCATGCATTTTGTTTTTTGTGTTGTTTTATCAGCATCTTAAAACTGTATCATTTTCAAATCTATATTAAAATCAAAATATCATCGAATGTGCCAGATTTCTAATCTGATTGAGGTCCGATGAAGATTTGATTTAGCTGCACTTAATCCAATTGAACGACAATCGCCCAAGTTATAACTGTCTCGTTAATTAGATTATTCTTGGTGACATGCCGATTCCAGATCGTCTAGCTCGTTGAGTAAACTGGTAGGCAGGGCTGAGGGTTAAAGAGTGGTTGGCAGCCGGTAAAAATAAAAAAAATTGCTTTACTAATACGAAATTTCCAGTTTGTCTCGTGGCTCCACCCCTTGTAACCCATCCAGTCAATCTCCACACTCGCTGTCCTCATTGTTATCCTACTTGTGTTGTTGCTGGCGCAAATCTAGACGTGTGTCTTCATTAAACAGCGATTTTCTCTCTCCGCTTTTAAAAGGAATGTCTCGCGACCCAGCTGGTTAGTGTCAGGCAAGCTGGAATAACATAATTATCTGCCATTCAACAGATTTTCAGAATTTTTTTTTTAAAAATTAGGTCCGTCGAGGTAGGGTTGTATGTAGAAAAGATTGGCAAGTTTAATTTTAATGTTTTCAATGGCGATATGCAAGGTAGGAAAATTAATATATATATATATATATATATGTATATATATATATGTATATGTATATATGTATATGTATATGTATGCGTATATATATATATATATGCGTATATATACACACACGTACATATATATGTGCATATGTATATATACACATACACAGATATATATTTGTATATATATATATACATGTATAAATACATATGTACATATATATACATGTGTGTATATATGCAAATATATATATATATATAAATATATATATATATATATATATATGCTTATATAAAAAAAAATAATGATTATATTGAAAGAATGACGATTAAAGATATCGACTAAAACCTATAATGGGAATTTATAAAAATAGTGTAGAAGTTATATTGAGAGAGAGGGGTAAATTTATAAGTAGATAGATGTATAGATGGATAGATAGATATATAGATAGCAGAAAATATATGAATAGCGACAGAAAGAGCTGGACAAAGAGAAAGTTAACGATCAAACAAAACTCATAGATAAAAAGGCAAAGTAAGTAAAAAGCATAACAAAATATTCGCCTGTTTCCACGTCCCAATGTGAACGCTTAAGATCGGATCGTGAAAACTATACATGGAGCATCGGGAATTGGAAGAAAGTCTTGGTTCCTCATTAGAATAAAATCGCACTAGATGATACTGATGAGCCCCTACGATGTTGCTATAACGAAAACATGCATATTGAAATTTTCTCCACGTGTTATAATTGGTATGGGGTGAATTTTCTTAAAGAAGGACGATGGAGATCCAAGGTGGTACTTGGTTGTCTGACAACAGCTGGTTATGTTATTATGCTGAAAAAGCATCGTTGATTATTGAGACCCATTTCTTGGAGACATCCTGTATGCTCATTAGACTTAGACTCTTTTGAAAATATTTGGGATGTAAAACAAAGGATGTTCTTCGAAATGGCAAACAAAATTCAACAAATAAAAAATGAACGTCGTGAAAATATACTCAGAAACTTGAGAAACTTAACTGAAACATTTATTTCTTGCCTCCCCCAAAGAATTTTCAGTCATCAAAACTAGTGAAGGTAGAACTCATTATTACATTTGGTTGTGGCATGTTTTCATACACTTTTCGTAGAATTTCGTGTACATTTTTATCCCTGGATTATAATTTGGATCACGTGTAAAATGAATCATTTTATCAAACTGCAAATTCATGAATTAAATGTTTGGAATATCGCCTTTTTTTCAATAGCCATTAGGTTTGAAGTATTAGAAATCTTACGGTAGAAGAGTTTAAAATCTACCCTTATTTTTTTCTAAAGATTGATAAGTGGTCTTAAATTTCTGGTAAGTAATGTATATATATATATATATATATATATATAATTCATTTATCTACCATAAACCACTAACCTAGCTCTAAAACAGATCCTTTGCTCGATAAAATGACTGCCCATTGGCTGATAGGTGGATACTAGAAAGCTGATTGGCTAACCAGAAATCCTCAACATATATAAAAACGAGGAGCAACCACAGAATTCGCGCATAAGCCTGACGAATCCTATAAGTGGATGGATGAAACGCAGAATATTCAGTGTAGCTTAATCGCATATATGTTTTATAAATTACTATATATATATATATATATATATATATATATATATATATGTATCTATATATATATATATAAATCAGGGAGTAGTCACCAACAATGTGTATTTTTTAACATTATTTTATTATTCCGTGTCTTGTTTTTTCATTGAAAATTATGTTTGGATCATTGTAATAATGTGTTTAAGTCATTGAAATCGTTTTTACGCGCGTTTTAGACGTTCTGTGAAGCGTCCTCGTCAGAAATTATTTTCAAATGTGTTGGAGATGTAAAAATGATGATTTTCGTATTTTATTTTAAGTGTTTCCAGGGGGTGGAGGCTTGTAGGTGTTTATTATTCATTGGCGTTTTCAATTTTTATTACTATTTTGTTGGGCTTGTCCAGGCTGCTGACCTGGCTGTAGTCACTCTCTCTTTCTGCTAATGTTTTTCTCTTTTCCTTTAGGGTGGGGTAGTGTGTGTGGGGGGTGAGTGTGTGCGTGTGTGTTTGCTTTTATTGGTTTGAGAATGTATCTGTTTCATAGTATTATCAGGTTATTTTCTTCCTAAGGAAGCTGACTGTGATCCGAGGTCGTTACTAATGTGTATGTGTAAGGAGGGGGGCAAGCTCTTCTGAAATACGGGCAGGGGTGCTTTCATTCTATTTTGATATTTATTTTTTTGATTCTTGGATATTAGTTTTGTGATTTATCGTTTTAGTCTTTTCGGGTATTCCTTATATTATGTTTGTTCAGAAAGAGGGGTGTATTTAAAATATGTATACGGGATTTTTTAATGTTTGTATTTATTTGTCTCCCCATGTGGGTATGGCCAGACTACGGATCCGTTCCTAGTGCGGGGGAGATTTTGTTCCCCAGAGGGGGGCAATTGGAGGGGGTATAGGTATGGGAGGGGGATGATAGAAGGGATGATAGTTGTTTCAGTCATGAGGGGGTTCTCCTCGACTAGCTGAGGAGGGGGCGAGGTGTTGGAACAGATATTATGCTATGGTTCTAGGTGTTTCCTAGTGTTGTTAGTTTCGAGGTTAAGTAGGGTTGGTATTGTTCAGTGTGTTGTATTAGAGATAGGGGTGTCATGTTTGGGTGTGGTTGTATGCGCGTACGTCTGATTTATGTGTAGGTGTGTATATGTGTATGTCATGGATGTGCATGCGAGTGTACCTTGCATTTAATGTTTTTGTGTGATGGTATTTGGCTCTGTTCAGTTCAGGAGTGAATCTGGTGATGAAGTCTTTTTTTCCTGTGTAAGCAAATAAAAAGAATTGTCTGTTTGGAAGATTACTTTGCAGCTGTTCTCACTGCGTGTACGTGTTTTGAAATATAGAGGTATCTGTTATCTGCAATTTTGATGTTGCTCTTATGTAAGACCACTCTATTGTTGAAATATTTGGTGGCACCTATGTAGATCCTTTTTTATTTTGAATGTTTGTGCTGAGTTTTTGAATGTATATGTGGTACCTTCTATTATTATGTCACATACTCCACATCGCGGTTTGTTGCATTCTGTAACCCCTTTTCTAGTATGTGGGACGAGTTTTGAGGAAATTAGGATGTGTTTTAAGTTTTTGGGTTGACGTTTGCTTTTTATTATTTTTGTTGTTTTAAGTATGGTGTTTAGTTTGTCGTTCTGATTGAGGATGACAGGGTGTTTTGTTATCTGTGTGAATAGTTCTGGGCTGTTTGTGTTGTGTGTAGAGACGCGTGCTAAAATTCGTTCTTTGTTGTGTTCTTTTGGGATTCTTAGTTGGTCTATTGGAATTTTCTCAGCCAGTTCACTACCTTTCCGTATTAGTGGTAGTGGATATCCTCTTTTCCGCAGTGTTATTTGTAGTTCATTCAGTCTAGTTGAACGGAGGTGTCTGTCTGTTACTACGGTGCAGACTCTACGTCCTAGGGAGTAGGGTATTGATTTTAGACAGTTTTTAGGATGGGGGCTTTTGAAGTGGAGGTATTGTTGAGTGTCTGTGGGTTTGTGGTAGAAGTCTGTGATTATGTTGTTGATTTTTATTGTTACTAGGATGTCTAGGAAAAGTAGTTTTGTGGGGCTTTGTTTAGTGTGGTTTATTTTTGGGTGTAGATTTTGTAGCAAAGCGTGGAGTTCTTTGATACCCCCCCGTGAGGTTCTCCAGGGGATAAAGCAGTCGTTTAGGTATATTTTCTAAGGTTTTATGAAGAGGGTGTTTATATTGTGCCCGTATTTTTGCTCTATCCTTTCATAAAGTGTCTCTTCTAGGAAGGCGAGTGTAAGGGTAGCATATGTCGGTGCCATTTTGGTACCCATTGCTGTGCCTAGTATTTGGATGTAGTTGTCTTTATTGAATTGGAAGTAGTTGTTATTGAGGATTATGTCGATGCTATCAATCACGAATTGTTTATGGAATCTGGGGTGTAAAGTCTGTGTATGTTTGTCAATCCAATATGAGGTGGCTTCTTTTTCTAGATTGTGTGGTGTATTGCTATATAGGCTGCTAACATCGAATCTGGCTAGTATGGTTCCATCGTCTACTGCTTGTGGTAGGGAGCTAAGGAAGTGTGTGTTATCTCTTACAAAACTTCTGACTAGATTGGTGAAGGGTTGTAATAGTATATATATTAGGTTGCTAAGTCTGCTTGTTGGGCATGATGGTCCTGCTACTATGGGTCTGAATGTGAGGTCGTTCGGGTTTGGGGTGTTTATGTATTCCGACTTTTGTATGTTGATGGCATGTTTTACCTGATTTTTCAGAATGTGAAAAATTGTATATAATTAATTCAACAGGCAAACAAAGTCGCAGCCCGCAAGAGCATTTACAATCAAAGAACCGGAAGTCCAAGACTCGAGTTTCGCCCTCATTTGGGCTCATCATTGTAGGTTGCGACGTTGTTTGGTAGTTAAATTTATTATATATGTGTGGGGGGGTATACGTGTATGTGTACATGACTACTTAATTTATTACATGAAAACCTACTTTTATGCGTAAAATTGTCAGTATTTACTCCAACAGTGGTCAATATATAGGTAGGGTTAGTAGTAAGTTATAAAATATGATAAAACCGTACAGAATATTGTACGTTTCGTTCTCGTGAGGATTCGTCAGGCTTAAGTAAATAGATAGATGGATAGATAGATTGATTGATAAGTTGACAGACAAAAAATTAGGAATAGAGACACAAATACATAGATAACGACAAAGTTTACCATGAGACAGTAATCCTAGATGAAAAAGGCATGGTAAATAATAAATATTTCCGCGGAATATTTGTGTATGTTAATTGCCATATATATTTTATAACTTTAATACCATATATATATATATATATATATATATATATATATATATATATATATATATATATATATATATATATATATATATATATATATAACGACCTTGGATCACTGCCATCTTCCTAGGAGAGCAAATAATCTCATAATACTAAAAAAAAACAGTTCACACATTTTCAAACCAATAAAAGAAACACACACACACACACACACACATCCTACCCGAAATGGAAAAGAACATCACAAGCAGAATGAGAGAGTTTGAGAGAGAGAGAGAGAGAGTGAGAGAGAGAGAAACACAACACAGGAGTGACCACAGCCCCATAAAAGAGTAATAAAAATTGAACATTCCAATGAATAGTAGACACTAGTAGGGGCAACTATAAGGGGCAGCAACTACTTAGGCACTATGTAGGGATTTGGGCTGAAAGATGTCGGTTCACGTTGCACTTGAACTTCTGCATGTCAGTACAGTTAGGGAAGCAGGAACCTGTAATGGAATTCCAGAGTCTAGCGGTTCCGGGGAAGAAACTACTGGAGTAGAAAGATCTTTTACATCTAGGGATCTCTACTGTGTGGGGGTGGGATTTAGCTGCCTGTCGGGTTTGTCGAGCATGTCTACGTCGTGGGTCACAAGTATCTGCAGTTCGTCAGAGCATTTACGATTAAAATACTTGTAGTCAAGCAGAGGGATGCAACGTTTCGTCGATTGGACAGAGGCTGAAACTTACATGTCAGTTCAGGGCCTATCAGATTGGCGCCCATTTTTTTAACCTTGTCTAGGAGCGAGAGACTAGAAGCAGATGCACCAGCCCAAATGTGACAACTATAATCCATACATGGGCGAATGGCTGCCTTATAGAAATACCGGATACAGTCAGGTGTCAGTAGTATTATAGCACGGTAGAGAGAGCCTACATTTTTCGCAGCGGCCCTGGCAATGTTTTCAATATAATTGTTCCAGCTCATGTTTCCTGTGAACGTTAGGCCAAGCAGTTTGAAAGATGTACTCTCAGACAGGAAAGCACTGGCCATTGCTATTCGTGGCAGAGAAGGTTTCTTGTAATTATTGAAGGAAAACAGTTTAATCTTGGCAGCATTTAATGTGACCATCCATTTTTGTCCCCATTCCACTACAGATTGGAGGTCATTCTTTAGTGGTTTGCCATTTCTTTAGATATGTGTTCATTTGTTTTCCTGTCATGACTGTTATAGAGTGTAGTGTCATCAGCATATATACCCATCTCAGAGGCAGATTTGTCGGGAGGTCATTAATAAGTATCAGGAACAATAGAGGTCCAAGAATAGAACCCTGAGGCACTCCCGCATTTATATCACACTGTTTATATGTTCGACCGTCGAGGACGACCTGGATTTTTCTCTTGTCTAAGAAGGATTCAATTATGTTAAGTATTCTACCAGTGATACCGTATGATTTATATTTCCTGAGGAGGCCCTTGTGCCATACCCTGTTAAAAGCCTTATATATATATATATATATATATATATATATATATATATATATATATATATATATATATGCATGTATAAAAATAAAATAAAAATACCGGCGATGGTTGACGTTATGTTGTTTTGGATGAACAAAAACCGAATGAATTTATGAAATGATCAACATTTCGTCCCTATTGCAGAGGACATCTTCAGGATATTAAATCGAAAAAAGAAATTAAAAAAAAAGAAAACGATCATAGACCATACGAAAATGAAAAGGAAACAGTGTTAGAATCCTACCCATATTGGGAAGGAAACTGTGTGTATATGGGAAGGTTGGGTTGTTCAATATCTATATATACACTTTTGAAATACGTTAAATAAATATGTACACTTTTTTTCTTTCAACTTATTCGTTTTGTTGAATTATTTAAGGATTCAGGAATAACGGTTAACCAGGATCTGTTTTGATATTTTGTTCTTTGATTATTATTTTCCCAATACTAGGGGCTAAATAGTAGATGCCCTTTCTTTCAGTAATAATATTAGTGTTTAATATTAGTGCTGATTTTAAAAGTCTTCTTTTAGCTCTATCTATCACGTATTTTGTAATTTTCCCATGATCTAAATTAAATGAATTATCGTGTTCTGCATGTACGGCGTTATCATTCCTTATATCTCTTCTGTGTTCGTAAAGTCTTAGTTACAATCTACACTGTGTCTCACCTATGTATGCTTATTGGCACTTGTTACATGGGATGTAATATATACCGGTGTCGGATGTGAGGGTTTTGGGAGAGTGCTTGGTAGTTTTTAATGTCTGTTTTATTGTTGTGGAAATTGTTTGTATCAAGTGAAAACCAAGTCTATTAAGAGTGTCGAAGATTTTTTGGTGGTTCAATAATTAATAGATTAAGATAGTGAGGGATTATGAGCTAATGGTTACTACTGTGAGAGGCCACTATCAGTTTTTTTGTATGCACATATGTAACCAATAATATTTGTATAATAAACATAGTATATACCTTCTCTGTCCTGCATTGAGGGCTCTTTAGTAACCTCGCGAGTTTTTGGATTACACCTAAGAAACTAATCAATACAACAGTTATGTATGTATGTATGTATGTATATATGTATGTATATATATATACACACACATATATAGACATATATATATACATATACACACATACATACACACACATATATATATATATATATATATATATATATCTCGGTTAAATATGTATACCGTATATATATATATATATATATATATATATATATATATATATATATATATATATCGATCCTGGCTTGAGGCAGTTTCCTGTCTAGCCACACGTATGAGCTGTGAACCAGCGATGCACTACTGTATGTGAATGATTTTCTCTCTCTCCCCCTCCCTCTCTCTCTTTCTCTCTCTCTCTCGCTATAAATATATATATATATATATACATATATATATATTCACTCTATGTGAACGTCTTTATATATATATATATATATATATATATATATATATATATATATATATATATATATATTTAAAGAGAAAGAAAAAGAGAGGGGTAAAACAATTGAGGAGAGGTGCATAGAACATACTAAAATACATTTTTATGAATTCATCCAGATAAAGTCTTGAAATAAAGACGAAACCTTGATGAACCATGAGTCAGTTTGTTCCCTTTTATTTCTGTATTTCATTGGGCTCCTTTTTCCATTATTCTCATCAAGCATTCATCTCTCTCTCTCTCTCCCTCTCTCTCTCTCTCGATATATATATATATATATATATATATATATATATAGAGAGAGAGAGAGAGAGAGAGAGAGAGAGAGAAATCAAGAGAGAAAGAGAAAGAAAGAGAGAGAGGGAGAGAGGAGAAAAATCACAACTAAGAAATAAAATGGGTACAATATACAGTAACAGATAGATGAATAATATGTGTCAGTTTAAATATAATCCTTAGAATTAATCATATTACAATGTGTTATTTGAAATAACAAGCTTATTTATATATTTACACGTTGTTTTTCAACATATCAAATTCATAACAACCGCTATATGTAGTAAGTGCACATGTTCACTACGTTTATTTTGATTTAGATTACTGACAAACTGCTCCCGTTTGAAATTAGAACATATTAGATCCGATGCGCAGTTGATCAGATGTTGAGGTTAGGTTGGATTATTCGCACAACTATTCACATCTCATATATTAAAAGAGAACAATATCATTGCGAATTAGTAAATAGTCTTACTCGGTCCTCGCTGACGGAAGAGAAGCAACTACCATTTCCGTGGATTAAATAAAGGGTCCTGTTCGATTACTAATTTCGAACACAATAACATAGAATTAAATCTAATCGCAGGTGACACTCGCTTAAACCTTGAGAAATTATTACCCAGGGTGAAAACTGTACTCCAAATGCTCCTTATCATGCAAATTATTTACACTTATCTGAAAAAATCTAGAAACATATTATTCTCACCTTGGATGGTATTCTCAGAAAATGTCTGCTGTTCGTATTATTTGTTTTTGTCGGCCTACTGTTCTCATCCTGAGTGTCATTTTTACAACGTTTTGGTCGATGTAACCTCCGACCTCCTCCAAGGTTATCTTGGCGAATCTTGGAATGTTTCTGTAATACTCAGAAATTTGGACAGAATTTGAATAGAACCCTTTCTTTACTTCAAGGAGATAGCATGGTCTTGTTCCATAAGCCATTGATAACTTAAGACCTCTATCCAGTCATGGCTAACAGAAAAAGAGCATACTATCCGCTGACATATTAAATGGTTCCGTTCGAAATTTTGTCCGAATTCCCGAGTTCGAGAGAAACATCCCTGAGTTCCAAAAGATAATTCTGGACATTTTCGTTATAAAATAATACTGAAGATGAGGAAAGTAGCCCTATGAATCAATATCATACAAATTATTATCTCCAAAATTCAGAAACGTCATTTCTTAAAATATATACAAAGAAGGTCGGATGGTTATATCAGTTGAAATTTTTTGACAATATCATTAAATATAAAATCAGTAACAGATAATCGAAATGATATCAAATTCAATTGTATAATATTTCAAGTAACTGTACCCTTTCTAAAGAAAAAAAATCCCAGAATTAATTTATTTTTGAAAAAAAAAACGAGTCTACTATCAACATCAATTTTTTCTGTTATTTTGAAATCAATATTGCGCTGTAGATTTTTACCCTTTTATATAAGATTACTTGGCATAAATTTTCGTCTGAAACCTCTGAAATTGTTTGCTTTATGTGAGCTATGATTGCTTGTTTTCTTTGAATTACTCGCACAAATTTTCTTATCGTGAGTGTTAAATACACAAGGTGTCAGTAAAGGTAACCCTCGACTTTCATTTGATGTAAAAGTAACAATTTTAAGCAAGAGGAAATGGTTTTAACTTTATATATTGTTGTATCGATTTGAACCTTTACTGTCCACTATTCGTATTTTTGAATCAAGTTGAAATTCTCCAGTACAAAGTTTTATATTTTGTGATCTAGTTGGAAATTTACCGTCCAAGCTTGTTTTTTTTTTTTTGTCATGGTTAAGAATTTACCTAATTTTTAAAAATATTTTTTGATCTAGTTGAAACTTTACCATCAACAAGTTTGTGTGTTTGATTCAAGTTGCAACTTTACCGTCCAAGGTTTTGGATTTTTTTATCTAGGTTAAAATTTTGTAGTTCTGTATCTTAGAATCTTTGAGTGGACAAAAACATGATAGGGTAGTTTTTGTAGCAGCTTGTTTTCGAATCTGTATTTAGCATTTTTATGGCTTACGGAATAGTGTATAATCCTCTTGACACACAGGTTTCCGCCGGATCACCAATATTAAGCAATCATAAGACTGGCTAATATAAAATTGGTTTATATTTGGGAATAAAAGGTTTTGTATACGGTGGCGGGACAACACTACTGCCAAAGGAACTGTTAGCCGCCTGTTTTCCTTTTCTAGTCAGTGGGATGTGGAGCAATGACCTAGCCCATTTTGAGGGGGCTGGGGACTAATACATTAATGAATCTTTTGCCTAACTTGATTTGCACTTGCGCGGTGCAAACGCTTTTAACACTTGTTTATGATTTTGTAAATGTCCTTCTATAGCTCAAGCCAAGAATGACAGATTGTTTATGGTATTGAACCAAGGCAAAACTATGTAAGACCTTAGAATTTGAAAGGTCAAACCCGGAGAACTTGTCAACGAGGCATTCGAAAACAAAACATTGCGTAAACCGCATCTCTTTCTTTCTCTATTAAACTCTTTCACTCCCCTTCACTCTCTTTCAATGAAGATAGAATAATTAAATAGAATTTTATTGTTTTAAACAGTTGACGCTTGCATTCTGGGGTTGGCGGACGCGACATAAACATGCGTCCAGATTCAAATGGTATTCATAAAAATATGCTCTCCATTGTAAAATCTTAAAGTATATATATTTTTATAAAAATGAATTTGCTCGCTATGATTGTACAATCGTTCGATTTCAGCATGCCATTAATGCCGACGATGGGAAGATGCCTGTAACAACACAATGAAGATGCGACCTGTGCCAGCCAGTTATAGCCTACGACAAATCGACCCATTTTTGTTGATGTTTCCAACATGTGCTTATCGTAAGATAATGTTGAATATCGTCCATTCCCCGGGGAGCTGGTTGTGTTCCCAAAAAGTTCCCCCAAAAAGTAACCCTCCACGGGGAAGCGATAGTGCCATAGCGAGACCCCTAGTCAAAATCCTCTACTCAATTTAGCCCCTCCCCCGATCAGGCTATCGTAAGGTCATGGAAAGCAGGTTACTGATATAATACAGAGGCAATCAGGAATAATTCTGCTGATGGTTTCGTATCTCTGCCCTCTGAGAATAATATCTCTTTGCGTACAATGTCCAGCTTAATAGACTAGTATGGACACTTATCCATGAAAAATAAACTGAAGCCTACTGGCTGTACAACTACAAATAAACGGTGGTAATGCATCAAAAATACTTTCGAGAAAACAGCGTAAATATGAGCAACAATAAATTAACCAATGCCCCAATGGAGAGACAGACAGACAGAAAGAGAGAGAGAGAGAGAGAGAGAGAGGCAGAGATGGAGAGTCATCGCCGTCAATGCCTGAACCAGTCGAGACACCACTTCATTCAATGAATGAATAAATTGCTTACGGAGTAACAAAGGTAACTTAGGGTCCAACAACGTGCATCTACACACACATACACACAAAAAATTAGCAAACCAAAATATCAACAGCAAAATAAAGTCCAAAACTCACACACATAAAACTGTGTATAATTATATATCAAAACAATGTCTACATTATAAAATATGTACTAAACACAAAATTTCGACACACTAAGTTTTAAATGTAGGAATAATTCTAATTACCAAAACTTCCCGTGGGTGATGGGTGATACTTAAACAAAATATACATAAGTTATCTTTAGTACTTTCTGTGTTTTATCTGCCAGGACACACACACACACACACACACACACACACACACACACACACACACACACACACACGCACGCACACACACACCGACACACCCTGCCTTCATATAACAGATTATCCATCGTATGATTTTTTAGATGGACCCGGGCAAATCTTTTAGTAATTAAAAATGAAATATTTGCTGGAATATTAAGATAAGTTCCAGCTGATATACATGAATAAACTTTTCGTTTTAAAAGAATCATTATGTGAATTGGTAAACGATATAACTTAACTAAAAGATAGATGAACAGAATATAAAAAGTAATTGCTTATTGTGTAAATTTTAATATGTGTTCTACATTATTTTTACTTGTAATTTTTTTCTTTTCACATCTGAAATAGTTTAGATGTGTGTACCGGTGAGTAGGTGTATGACCAAATGAGGAAAGAAATAAAATAATTTCTTCAGAGAAGAAATTATGAATATTTAATTAAAAATAGAAGAGCCCTGCGGAATTGCACCTGGGTATTTGATCTTCTGCGCTTTCTTCATAGAAACCAATAAATTTAAAAGAATTGTTTTATACAAACTTACACATGCATGTTTAAAAAATAAATACACACACATACACACACACATACACACACACACACACATACATATATATATATATATATATATATATATATATATATATATATATATATATATATACTAGCAGGTAGCCCGCTGTTGCCCGGTTGGAAAACAAATATAAATATTATAATTTAGTTATTACACAAACTGAGACATATGCATGCGAGTATTCTGCTTTTTTCTAACCAGTAAATTTGTTTTAAGTACAACAATACTCGAGCTGAGATCGACACCAAAATCTAAAACTGTGAAGCAAAACCGATACGAGCTGGACTAGATCTTTAAAATGTGTTTTCAAACCTTCTCATTCTAAACGTTATAATCTGTAATGTGAACGATCTGTACATGCAGATACGCAAAACAGATAAAAGACCATCAGAATCATCTTTCTCAACAAACCTCAATCACAAAGTTTGATGAAAACTTTGGAGAAGGCATACCGGAGAACACTGTCGATGTACACGATAAATCACCGACACAGATTGCAATAATAAAAAGGAAAAATACACCGAAATAGAGACAGAGACAAGAAAAGAAGGATGGAAACAAAATAAACGAGTATGGAAGATCCTAGAGGAGCTGTACCAGCAGTACATAGACAAAGATGCTTCACTCCAATGGCTCAAGAGTGGGAGACTTCTATTTGATTAGGAAAGACTTATTGTAGCCGGGCAAGATCAGGGCTTACTTACAAATTGATTTAAAAAAAATGGCTGCCCTACAAACAAATGACCATTCAGCGATTGAAAGCGCAAACCATCTAATGTCTGCATGCCCAATCTTTTTGGCAGATGGTCATTATACTGCTCGTCACAACAAAGTATTCAAGTACCTCCATTGGAAGCTCTGTGGAGAGATGCAACTTGGCAGATCGCCGAACATTTGGGAACATGGACCACCAGCAATAACATTAAACAGAAATGTGACCGTGTTCTATGACAAAAACATACAGACAGGCAGATACATAAAAGACTGGGCCATCAAACCAGATATTGTTATATGGAACAAGCCTGAAAGAACTGCACTCATTGTCAATGTCACAGTCCCAAATGATTTCGGCCTTAACAGAGCTACACGGGAAAAGATAACAAAATATTAGGACCTAAAAATGATCTAAAAACGACATGATCACTGAAAGAAATAAACATTATACCGGTTGTGATAGGAGCAACTGGCTTAATAAAAATCTTCATAAATACTTAGAAGCAATCCCTGGAAGACCAAGGTGTAATGAAATACAGATAGCAACCATAAAGGGAACAGTATCTATTCTTAAAAGAGCTCTCGGATATAAATGTAAATCATAACGGAATCAAGTGTTAGCTCCAGGAAGGAGCCCCTTGATCTCTTTAAACTAACTGAAGTAAAATACAAAAAAAAAAAAATAAATAAAATAAAAACCGGACGACTTTTACGCATCAATTTTTCAATATTAACCGCTGAGGAAAATCGATTAATTTTTTTCCTCATGTCTTATTACCACGCATAACGAATTTCAAGTCTGTGGATCATAAATGATCTGGGTATATAAGTTGAGAATTGTCCTGTCACTTTTGTAGATATATGAATATACACACATATATAAAAGACAAGGTAGATATTCCTTAGTTCAGTTCATACGTTTCGCCTTCAGAATCTTAGGTTAAGTGACAGCCTTCGTGTACTAACGTAATTATATATCAAATTAGAGTAACATTTGTGCATTGTAGTCAACCTGCTTGGATTTATAGTTGCTTTCCTGCACTGAAAAATGTATAAACTTGTTTACGCGTATCTTTTTTACTTAAAAATATGCGTGTGAATCTTATATTCATTCGATCATGTTTCTGACTTCATTGTCTACTTGTCTTTCCCTCCCCGTTTATATATATATATATATATATATATATATATATATATATATATATATATATATATATATATATATATATACTAGCAAAAGTACCCGTCGTTGACTGGGTTAAAAACATCCTACAGAAAATGGACTCTGATTTATGAAAGTATGATAGGTTATGAAAAATAAGGGTTGTAAAGAGATGTCTTCGAATTTGGGGTCATCAACACCAAAGCAAAATATGATGTAAGTAAAAATAAAATAGATAAACACCATAATTTATTATACCATACCTGTTCACACTGAAACACTTATCACAATATTCTGTGGATATATATTAAAAAAAAACTTGTAAAACTTTGTGACATATTTCCATTCTATGGAGGTAAGTTGCGAACGAACACCTAAAAATTTATTAAACCATAGTTCTTACAGCTGAAACATAATTATCAAAGTATAATATTAAAGTGTGTGCCTATTTCCATTCTATGGAGGCCAGGACCGAACGTAGACTCCCACAATTTTATTATACCATCCCTATTTAAGTTAAAACATAATTATCAAAGCATTCTGAGGTACATTTATATCAAACCCACTTGTAAACGTATTTTTTTAATGTAATATTTTTTATTTCCATACTTTGTTGTCCAGGCGCGCACGCAGACCCCACAGTTTTAATGAACAACCTTCTGCCAGATCAAACATGCCCATTCCTATGTCTCGCTACATTTTCTATCATTTTATGTAAACAGTTCTTTTTTTAAAATAGTCAACCATATAGGAGCCTATTCGTGATTACACACGTACACACACACCCATTCAGCTTCATATATATATATATATATATATATATATATATATATATATATATATATATATATATATATATATATAAATTTTAATGCTAGGTTTATTTTTGGTGTCTTTTAAATTCAATAAAAGTCCTGCTAAATTTGCTGATGAGGAGACCGTGCTTACCAAAAAAAACTATATATAATTGTTCTACATAACTTCATGTATACCACAAATAAAAAGCACGGATTTCCGAAACGATCGTACAGATAATTGACTTTGTTGTTGTTCCTTCTTATGAAACTGATTTTTAATTTAATTAAAATTTGATTTTAAAATTTAAATTTTTTTTTTAAATTTTTAAATTATAAATCACATTACTTAATATATATATATATGTATATATATATATATATATATATATATATATATATATATATATATATATATATATATATATTATCACATTTTCATCCCAAACAATGCACGTTGCCACTTTGATGTAGAGGGTTACTATATGCGACATAAGCTGCAGGGGTACTATGTAGGAAGTTGGGCAGCAAGATGCCAGTCCACGTTACACTTAAACTTCTGCATATCAGTACAGTTGGGGAAGCAGGAACCCGGAAGGGAATTCCAAAGTCTCGCGGTTCTAGGGAAGAAACTACTGGAGTAAAAGGCTCTCATACATCTAGAGATCTCTACAGTGAAGGGTTGTGATTTAGCTGCTTGTCGGGTTTGTCAGGGGTATTTACGTCGAGGTGGTACAACTGTTTTGAGTCCCTCAGAGCGAGCACCGTTAAAGTATGTGTAGCACAGACAGAGGGTTGCAAATTTTCCTCGATGGGACAGAGGCTGAATTTTATATACAGTTCAGGACCTATCAGGTTTGGCGACTCTCTTTTGAACCTGGTCTAGGAGCGAGTAACAAGTAGCAGATGCAGCAGCCCAAATATGACAACAACACTTCATACATGGGCGAATGGTGGTCTCATAGAGCTACATGATACTTTCGCGCGTTAGTAGCTTTTTAGCACGGTAGAGAGAACCTACCTTCTTCGCTGCGGTCCTGGCAATGCTCTCAATTTAATTGTTCCACCTCATGTTTCCTGTGAACGTTAGGCAATTAGGTGTTCCCAGAGTTGCCCGGTTGTGTGGAGGTGTTGTTTTAAGTAATCCCAGGGGGGTGGATCAAACAACAGTAGCGAGGGTACCGGTTGCCCGAGTCTGCTGTAGTAAGGAACCCCGAAAAAACAAAGACTAAGAAATATTTGACGTCTTAACAAGATTAAAAAAAACCCAAAAAAACATGACGTCTTTGCCGATGTCTCCACCGCCCGACCGGAAGTTCCGAACGTTTAAATTAAGCGTAGTCAATCCAATCGATGCGATGTCTTGCGAAAATATCGACGCAAAAATCGACACCCCCCTTGGCTAGTTGAAAGTGACAAAATTAATGTTTTAAATACTGTTTCCTTATTTATCATTCTGATCTTCAAACCGGTAATGATCTCCCCTGGACCCGTTGTGTCGGTCTAAAGTGAAATTTATATGATAGATGATATAAAATACGTTTAAATGTGATATACTTATTTGTCCGGATTTCGGGTATATTATAATATGTTTAGATATCTTATACATTATATCGTCGTGAATTCAAAAGTTAAAACTATTTAGATTCCATCACCGAGTATCGATACTGCTACTATAGCATTTCAAGCTAAGGAAGTTTAAACTGTACCAACGATACACTCATTTAGACAGATTAAAATTTAAAAATAAACTAAGATGAATGTACACTACGTTTAATGATTTCGTTTCCTTTTTGACCAATTTGAACCGCATGCAGATCTATGGAAATACGACCCGTAAACAACCCCCCCCAAAAAAAAACTTGAGTCAACTAAGGCAGCGCTCCGACTTTTAGTTTCGGAAGTAATAGAGTTGGAAAGTGACTGACATTAAGACAGACCGACAGATAAACACATAACCGTTTATATATTACATTACTTTTTCCAGTAGTTCCAGTGTAAAATAAGTATAAATTCAAGGTAAATCTTGATCCAATAATGTGTGTTTCTTTGTTTCTTTCCTTTGTACCTTTTATATGTTATCATTTATTTAATATATTTAATTGCACCTGTGGAAGTGCCAAGCTTAATCTATATTGGTAAATGTGCATTGTTAAGGCTATGTTCTTTGCTAGTTTAATAATATAAATATATATATATGTATATATATATATATATATGTATATATATATATATATATATATATATATTAAGTTATAAAATATATACGGCGAATAAGCTACACTGAATATTCTTCGTTTCATCCACTCTAGGACTCTTCAGGCTTATGCGCGAATTTTTTGATTGTTTGTCGTTTTCATATACGCATCTTCTAATGAGATTTTAGTTAGCCAATCAGCTTTCTAGTATCCACCGCACTCTTTCTATTAGCCAATAAGCATGCACTTATTGGACAAATACATATTTGACCTCTGGTTGACCCGTTCATTTGTGTGTGCAATATTTAGCCTGGATATCTAGTTTCTTGATCTGTTTTAAATCTAGGTTAGGGTGTTTTATGTTAGTTTTTATATATATATATATATATATATATATATATATATATATATGTATGTATGTATATATATGTACATACATATATGCACATATATATGCATATACATATGCACCCATATATGTGTGATCGTTTATGTATATTCATGTTTATTTAATTTATATATTTGTTTATTGTCTATTGTTTTTTATTAGTTTTAAAACTATTTTGTATCGCTATCTTAGAGTAAATTTTATCTTGTGAACACAGTTGTTTGCTATTTCTCTTCTACAGTTTAATAGATGTTGGAATTCTTTAAAGTACAGGATAGCAACGTTTTTATAAAGGCATAATCTACCTGGGTCGTCTAGGTCGCAAGACGTGGTAGCTTGTCTTATTATTTTCCATTCGACTACCGGCGAATGTCCGATTTCTTTGAGTTTCCAGTATTTATTTGCTAGCGTTGATTTTATGCGGTGTTTTTTTTATTGTTGAATGTACTTTTGTGGTCATAATATCGAGTTTTAAAATCTAAGGAAGTCATACCTACGTAATATTTCTTGTTATTCGGTTTTCTTTCGCAAATATTTACAGATATATTTTAAGGGGATTAGAACAACAGTGTAAAGAGCAGAGAATATTTTAATGCATTAGGAAATCTATTAATATAATTAAAATAAACTAAAACATAGTGCTCGTTGTAATTTACATATATAATAAGCTCGATAGGCATACACACACACACACATATATATATATATATATATATATATATATATATATATATATATATATCCTAGAGTGGTGTTTATATTGAGTAAGACGGTTGAAAATTTATAAATAAAAAAGACACCAAAAATACACCCAATATTTTTAGTGATGAGGAGATTTCTTTAAAAAAACAAATGATAAAATTTTTGTTCAAGACGTATTGTCTATCTTAATAAAAACATCGTTTCCGAAACGATCGTACAATGTATTGATTTTGTTTCTGTCTGCTGGTGAAACCGATTTTTAATTATCAATCATCTTACTCAATATATATATATATTTATCTATATATATGTTTATATATATATACATATATATACATGTATTTATATATGTATCTCTTTATATATTTTTCTATATATATGTATATACATATATGTATCTGGCTATATAAAGTAGTGTATATATATATATATATATATATATATATATATATATATATATATATATATTTATATATACCCATATAAAGAAAGAAAAGTAAGATACTTCACTATATACTCATATATGTATTGATTTATTTCATTTATTACCTGGGAGTATACATCAATTTGGAATGTATGGTAAATGGGTTCTCTTAAAGCCATCGTATTTCGTACCATTGTCAATATTGTATTTCGCTCTTTATGTAACTAACGCTAGGAGACTATTCCTGTTATGGTACTTAGCATTTTCTCTCGCCTTTGGATGATAATCATAAACGAGCCCACACTTCCACTAGATTCCTTTTTGATGTGTACCGTTATTGAAAATAATAAAAAAAATCTATGTATGCATGTATGTATATATGCATGTATGTATATATGTATGCATATATGTATGTATGTATCTAACTATCATATGTAAGGTAATGGCATATGCTACTTGTACCATGTAAATCAGTACTACCTACCTCATGGTCGGGTAACCGGTGACGAAACTCGTTCCCTCGCCACACTTGTTAGGTTAAGAGGGTTGCTAGTCTCCCTGAAGGATTAAAAACCAGACCTTCCAAAGGGCGAATGAACCCGTTTTCTGGATCAGCAGCTAACGAGCACTGTGTGTGTTTGTGTGTGTGTATGTGTGTGTGTTGAGGTGCAGAGAGTTCCCGTATGCCGTGGTGATGGCAACCTTTCTAGGAGAATCAAATCTCTGATTAAAAAAAAAACATACATAGAGAGACAGTGTAACCGCATTAAGCTGGTCTGCAGATGAACATGTTGCTGGCTATCTTGCTCTTGCCTGATTGATGGATCTTACCATTTTGAACCGAGAGAGAGTCATAGCTGTCGTACAGAGCTAAGACTCTGTAATATCCTCTGTGCATAGATATTCTCTCAGCTATGTGTCCATTATAATGATCCTGTGGCGATGGGAGTCTTTGGAGAGCTCATGGACTTTAAGTGCCTGAGGGTGTTGCACTCGTCTGACAAGACGTTGCAATCCCCATGATCATGATCATCTCCCTCTCTCTCTCTCTCTCTCTCTCTCTATATATATATATATATATATATACATATATATATATATATATATATATATATATATATAGAGAGAGAGAGAGAGAGAGAGAGATTAGGGTAGGTCGATTTTTCTCTTTTCTCAGAATATTAAAAAATCGCACTTACTAAACGTTTTGTCTGGAATTATTAAGTACTAATGCAAAAAATTGGATCAAATGCTTCAGCGTTTTTTTTGAGCGTTCTGGTTCAAATCGTAGACAAAAATATACTGAATTTTTTTCGTTTTTGTAAGGCTTTTTCTTGAATATACATGTGAATAAAAAAAATTCAGTATTTCAAATCAGGTGATGTATTTTTATTTTATGAAATAATATTAATACAATAAATCATAAATAATCTCCAAATTGAAAATCTGCACCCCTCTTTTCATTTTTTTTTACTTTGAGGGGCAACACTTACCAAGACTTTGTGGCAACTCTAGGATAAGGGGTACCTATTAATTAGTTGTTCTGCATGCTGTCAAGACAGGAATACGTATTCTTTGGAACTCCAATGCAGATTTTGCAGTAGTACTCTCTTTTAGAAAATACTTGATTTTTTTTTACAAGCAGAGAGTCGCGGCGGGGTAAGATACTTCATGGACTAGTAAAGGACTGATTTAGGTATTTTATTCAGATTCAGGATAAAATGAGTACGAGAAGTTTGTCAAAACGGGGTGCTTCCTCAAGGCAAGAGATGCTCATTTTTATTGGGTCAGACTGGGGATATAATCGGTAGTGATGATAGCAGTTTCGTGTTGGATGTATTAAAGCTGAGCAGCCATTGCTTATCCAATTACAGCGCACGTTTTTGGTCAGAGGAGAGAGAATCAGAAAAATCTGTGTCGGCTTTTGTAGTTTTGCAATAATTTTTATTATTGTCTGCGTAGATGTCGAATATGGTTTGTGAGATACTTGATAAAGATAAGGAAGACAGCTGGTTCCAATACTGATCTTTGGGGCATGCCCGCATTAATACTCTTACCTACGTATTTCTGCCCATTATCGACCTCTTTAATAGACCTGTCAATGTGAAAAGATTTACTGCTTGAGAGAGCATTTTCGTCTGTTCCATAGCTAGAGATTTTATGATGTAATTCTTTGTCTCAGACCCTATCAAATGCCTTAAATACGCTAAGAACTACCACTCTAAAAAATGAAACCTTCGTCAATTAGTTCAGTTATTCGGTGTGATATCACAATTAGCACACCAGCTGTTTATCTATCAGAGTGGAAAACATGTTGCATGCCACTGAAAAGGTTATTTTTGTTAAGATGATTGACAAGTTCTCTATTTATCATAGAGTGGTATTAGCAAAAAAAATATGCAATTGTTGATTGTTGAATTTATTATTTGTTTTAATTTTAAATAAACAAATGGCATACCCATTTACAATTAAATTTATTAACCTCTGGAGTTTTGTTGTGATCCTTTGTGTGAATGCACGACAGGTGCATAAACACATGAGCTTGATGGCTAAATTTAGCCATCGTGCCTAGTTTAAACGACCAATTTTCCAGGAAGGATTTCTAGTGTCAACCTTACCTCTAGAACTCCCTACTGTGTATTCATACAGTAATCTTTGGTCACAACTGAGGTCATTTATTACATCGATTTTCAAAATTGAATCCAGAGGACTGCTAATAGTAGAAAATGATATTTAGGGTAAATCCTGACATTCATTTGAGCATACTTTTCCCAGGGGCCCGCTGAATGTTGTAAGGTTTTTTGGGAACTATCCATTTTTTTTAAAGAGACCTGAAAGGTAGTTCTTTATGATTCAAAAATATTTTTTTTTAAATGAAGATTAAAAAAAAAAACAATCGCTATACTTGCCACCATTCTCTCTTCACTAACTATGTTGGTATAAGTGTTGTCAACAAGGATAGCCATGATAGTGTTTTCACTGTTTAATTCATGCAAAACATCCATCACATGCTCTGCATGAACAACACCTGCTGCACGGCTGTTAAGAAAAACTCTGTGTGTGAGATAATTACTTTCATATAGTGTGCCTATTGTAATAGTTAAATAAGTTCTGGTCCCTAAGTTTTTCATAGTTTTCTGTCCATTTTCCTCCACACTTACATTATAAATCTATGTATCCTTAATTATTCTCCCATCAACTACGGCCCTGTCGGTGGGGCAGTAGACTACGCCGACCGACCCCCTGCAGAGGGTAAAAGTCCCTCTATGGGGATCCTGCATATGAGCTTAAATTATATCCAGTGGTGAGGGTCCCAGCTTGTTGGCTTTGGGGAGTGTGGAGCCACCCTTTAATTACCAGTCTGACCTGGAGTGGTAGTGCTTGTTAGGGTCCCAATAGAAACCGGCGTGATAACAACAAATATATTCTATTAAAAAAAAAATCTTCAAAATCTTTGGATTCGGCATTAAATAACCCGAAAAGGGTTGATATGCTGTAAAACAAAAAACAACCAACCCATAAACTACTATGCATATCAGATTTTATTATGTTGTTTTGAGTAGTTGTTCCCATTTTAGTTTTTGCCCTGCCCACTTTACATTTATCAATAAGAATCTTACTTATATTAATATTGGGTATAATAAGGCCCGTAGCCTGCAAATCCAAGAGCAAATAATTGGCAAGGCTGGCTGCAAGATTAAAAGACATGCCCCCCCGACTAACTCAAGGGCATACCTGGGAAGTTTAATAAAGTTATAAGACCCTTGTAGATGAATATTTGGCTGCAAATATTCTTCTTCTGGTTCTATACTTTCAGAAGATGAGTGAAAGGGTGAGAAAATATTAACCTGGAGACTTTGAAGGTGTTGCTGATGAATGTAGATTTTTTATTAACCCCCTTTCGTGTTTACTTTTTAGAGCACATTTATCAACTAGACCAAGATGAAAAGTACCCTACTGCCTGAATTTGCTTCTCTGATCCTTTGTTGTTTACGGTCTTCAACTGAAGCCTGAAAAACAGATTTTACTTCTATTAAACTACATATAAAAATTAGTTTATATTGAAATATGAAAATTGGTGTGGATATAAGGTTATCTCACAAAGATAATGGAAATTAGAAAATAGCATACCTTTTGTTGAATAGCACAGGTGCAAAGAATGTGCTCACTTCTTGTGACATTTTCCATGACGGTTGTCATAACTTAAAATTGGTAGCTTGCAAGAACAGGACGAAATATCAAATAGTGAATCTAATTTTTCTAGCCAGAATTTTTTTTGAGAAGTCGGGAGAGATGTTCTATTCATTGTTTGGCTTTCTTGAAACATAGTATAGTCACCTTTTTGAAAATAGTCATTTCTATTAGAACAGGTACACATGGATTGACCGCTTTCCAAATACACATGACTTCCTTTGTTATTAATTTTTTAATAACAACAATCGAAATGTGAGAATAAGTATTTACTAAATTGGAAATATACTGAAACAATTGTCGGTAAATTGGAGGCCCCGTTTTAATTAATGGTATAGGCAGCCCGAAAATGTCCAAATATATTTACTGCGAGTTGTAATCGTAGATATTCGGGACATTTCGATTAAGATATCTGAAAAAATTACACCCACAAATTATGCAAATAATTTTTAAATAAATTTGATTTAAAATTTCGGTGTCTATGCACTTATGTCACTGTGCTATTTTTTAAATCGTATTTTCAACTTAAATTCGATGTTGCAAGAGTTTTATAAATAATAATGGTATTATTTCAGTACGGTAACATATAGGCATAAGTATGAAAAAAATGAAATAAATTTGATAAAATTTAAAATAAATACAATAAATTGAAGTGCTGCTTAATTACCTTAAAGAGAAAACATCGGCTCGTTTTTTAATGAAT
This sequence comes from Euprymna scolopes, assembly GCF_053919585.1. NCBI lineage: Eukaryota > Metazoa > Mollusca > Cephalopoda > Sepiida > Sepiolidae > Euprymna > Euprymna scolopes. Next base: position 14,011,393 of record NC_136515.1, read on the forward strand.
AAACACTATTTAAAAAAAACAAAAAAAAACATATGAGATTAAGTATATATGTTGTATTTTTTATATTTAAGTCTATTTTAATGAAAAATTTGAGCGATATTTAAAGAGAAAAACATATATATATATATATATATATATATATATATATATATATATGTATATATATAGATATATAGATATATAGAAATATATATATATATATATATATATAGTTTTGTATCGTAAATATCTTTCTTAATTAGTGATTAGATAAACTTCAAATTAATTTGCAGAGCTTTGAAATATCTTCTTTATTTATAACCTAACATATTGCAGCTTAACGGTTTTTTTATTCAATTTCTCACATTACATAATCAATTCGTTAAGCTCAATATTTTAAGTTGTAAATCTATTAGATTTTTTTCTATTTTTTATTGTCTTTTTCTTTTCCAATTATAAAAAACTAGTCCTTTTCTTTTCCATGTTTAAGCTTAACCATATGACTTTTCAAGCTCGCATTTTCTACTGTAATATATATATATATATATATATATATATATATGCGTGTGTATATCCTTTAGTTTAAATTGATATACCATGTTTTACAAGGCATCGTGTGCGCTTCTATAAACTTTGTCATAAAAAACAGCATTCCAGATAACTACTATCTGTGATCCCATATCTTCCAATTTGATATACAAAACGTGTTATTTTAAACGCTAAACATACTAGTCGGCACTTAATTTACACCATTAGTCCAGATATTGTTACCTTATCTATAATATAAATTTGAGCTATCTGTTTAAATACACGTATGTATGTATACGTACGTATGTATGATTGTATGCATGTATGTATGTATGTATGCATGCATGTCTGCATAAACTTTCAACAAATGCAAGGGATTTTGGTGACTTCTGTATCGTTGTAAAACACGACCCCTCGAACGACAAATATCGAAAAATTGGCTTAAAACATTAATTCTTTCACCCTCACCTGTACACTTTTCTAAAGGAAGGGGTCGCTTTTTTTGCTGATATTAGTAGATTGAATATTCTTAATTAAAACTACGTCACTTCCGATTTTGAAATTGATGACACATCGCAGATGTTACCTTTTTTAGTTTGTTTATCTCTTTTTTTCCTTCTTCGATTACGTGTTCGATCCTACTACCACATCATTTTTTTGCTCGACACAAAACTCCAAACACCCGGACAAAGCTGGGTACTTAGGCCAGTAGCAAATAAGTTAAAGTTATATTTGGCTAATTTATAAGAAATAAATTACATTTTGATTTTATAAAGTGGGCCGTGTTAATAGTGGTTGATGGGGGGTCTGCCAAGTTTCTTTTTTAAGACTAGTCGGTCGTGATATTTATTTTGCTTATGAGATAGTGTTCAATTATCCATGCTTGGTGCAGATATTATATTTATGATGTGAATAGATTGATTTTTTTTGGCGTTGGCAATGTGCTTAGTACAAAACTAATTTTTTGATTGTTTTTGTTACGTGGGTGAGATTTAATTTTTCTGCTTTATTTTGTACTTAAGGGATGTTTACGAATGTAATTAACAAAAAGTAAAACGAAATGTATGGGCCCATTAAAAAAAAACAACTGTAGCAGCCAATTAAATGCTTTTACGCGTCTGACGTCATATAATGGTGTTGTTTTTTTTTTAATTCTCTTTATCTGTTTTTTTCTTCTTTTCCATTTTTCTTTAAGTATTTTCTTTAATTTATTTTATTTTTTGATGAACTCATCATCCCTCTATTTACCTCGGGAAAAAATAAAAACTCTTTAAATAAAAGCTATTAGAAATGTGAAATCACGGTTAGGTTAAGTACGTTTTTAGATGACATCCGTGCTTTCGCGCAGAAGAACTGCTGATATTTATGAAAAGAAAAACACGTATGATTTTTGCAACAATAGCGATTTTTGTTGGTTCATCCTTATCAATGCTCGGTATAGTCTGAAATATCATAAATGTAAGCATCTCAACATAGAAAATACCTTTTCTTAGCACAATTAAATGTTCGCAAAATATGTACGCGATAGTTTTGTATCTGCACACACTAGTGTTTCATCAATTCTGAAACATCAGTGCAGAAATCACGATTGGCGGTATCAGTGGGGTTCGAATCAAGGCAGGAAGTGTATCTGATTGCTAGAAAGGAAAATAACTGCAGATTCACTGCCAACTGAGACAAAGATTATGTAAAATTTAACATGTTTAAAGCTGAATTAAACATTTATAAAGCTAAATTTAACATTTACAAAGCTAAATTTCAACATTTACAAAGGTAAATTTAGCATTCATTAGACTAAAATTAACATTTATAAAGCTAAATTTAACAGTTGCAAAGCTTGAATTAACATTTATATTTAAATTTAACATTTATAAAAGCTAAATTTAACATTTATAAAGCTAAAATTAACATTTATAGAGCTACATTTAACATTCATAATCTATTTAGATTTATTATTTATAAAGCTAAAATTAACATTTACAAAGCTTAAATCCCCATTTATAATGCTAAATTTAACATTTATTAAGCTAAAATTAACATATATAAAGCTAAATTTAACATTTACAAAAAAGAAAACTAACATTTATAAAGCTACATTTAACATTTATAAAGCTAAATTTAATATTTACAAAGCTAAAGTTAACATTTATAAAGCTAAATCTAACATTTACAAAGCTAAAGTTAACATTTATAAAGCTTAATTTAACATTTATAAATCTGAATTTAAACAATTACAAAGCTAATTAACATTTATAAAGCTAAATACAAGCGTACACCTTATTAAGAACGGTTTGTTGTCAAGCGACTGAGAGTCACGATCTCGCACGTAAAAAATAGCCGACGTATTTGACTGACATTGCTCCAATGTTCAGACACTCATCTCTTTTTTTGTCTCGCCAGTGTATTGATAGAACACACACGAATATGTAGTCCCCTCCGAAGTAACATCTTCCGTCTGCAATGCACTTGCACGGTTCAAACAACGTCTGGAAGATCCCAGAAAGTCCTCTTATGTGTGCGTGTCAATGACCCTCATCATCATCATTTTAATATTCTCAATTGACCCATAACGATAGTCCCAAATATTTTACTTAAGCTTAGGGAATAATCTAAAGTCAAGACATCAAGGTCTTGAATATACAGAGAGTGAGGAACTGTCTTAATGCACACGACAACGTCTTTATCTTTTCTGATATTTTCGGGGGGGGGCAAACTTCGGGCAAATATTCCGCATCTTCACCGACTCGTGAATAATTGTCTGCACAGTCCTTACACTGATATCTAAATTTGCGCGTATTGGCTCTATAGGCACAGAACAGCCATAATTCATGAATTACTTTATTTGACCAATCAACTCAGGTGTTCAATGCTTACTCTTACTGTTCATATAAACCTTGAATCATAAATGTTGGTCAGTTATCTCAGAAGATATACCAAAATATACTGAATTTTCACGAATCTACATCAATGTTAATGCTTGTAAAAAAAGTCTGGAAAGTTATTAAAGACACCGTTTATATATATATATATATATATATATATATATATATATATATATATATATATATATATATGGGGGGTGCGGGTGTGTGTGTGATTGTATGTATGTGTGTATTCCGTTTATTGAATTGAAGACGTTATCTACAAATGTAATTTATTCGTCTAATTATAGTGTGAATTTTACACGTTGATGCCAGGTTTATACTTCATTCGAAAATTAACGTCATTAATTTACTTTTAGAAAAAGAGTTATCTTTGAAGTAGCGGAAGCGATGGGTGTAAACTCCTAAAAGTTTAAAAGAACTCGAATAAACTTGGTAATTTGCAGAGCGTTTGAAATCTACAAAAACCGAAATATTCCAAAACCTTGATCTACGAATAAAGAAATCATTTAAAAAAAAAAAAGACTCCGAGAATTCTTTAAATTAAATGATTAGATTATCTTTCCCTTCCATTGTTTTACGCTTTGTGTTGTGGTGCCTGCTATAATTTGAACTTAAACAATTCTTTGTTCCTATAAGTCTTTTCAATGAAGAGAGACTTGCCGTTCCACGCTAAAATAACAAAAAAAATATTGTACGTTTCGGAAAGAACAAAGACAATCGGCAAACACTGTACATTCTGTTTTGTTATAGTTTCAAACAATGCACAATAGTTTCGAGATGTTCAATAATCGAAACGTTTATTCCTTTTCAAACGGTTTAGAAAATAACATTTGAAATTGATAACGCAATTCCTATTCTCGTCTTTTATTTTAATTTGACAATCTACTCTGTATGAAATATGTATCTTAAAAATAAATAAATAAACAATATGCATATTAGTTGTTTTATATTGTTTCGATTATTCTAACATTATTATCCTAACATTTCCGTCGATGTAATCATCAATTTTTTTTGTGTTTCTTTTTCAATTACAAATTCTGTGTGCAAAACTCAGAAACGAACGCGATGTTTCAAGCGGTATATTTAATTTATCTCATGAGATGAACACAATCCAACATAAAGTTATATATACAGATTCAAAGTTTAAAATATACACTCCAAGAATGTGAAAATTATATTAACGGAATAATTGTAGAATATGATACACGAAATTAAAATTGCATAGAAAATGCGAGCATTAAAAGTAATATGGTTAAGCTTAAAGTTAGAAAAAGAGAAATGAGTGGTTGTTTAAACCGGAAAAGAAGAAAACTAGATATTCTAGTAAAAAAATACAATACATTTATATTTTTAAATATTGCAATATTGAAAATTGTTATTGTATTTTATAAAATTTAACATAATATAATCCGTTCCTAATGCTTAAGCATTTGAAGTTATAAATTTATTATATTTTTGTACGTCTTTTTCTTCTCCGGTTTTAACATCTAGCTCTTTTAACCATATTACTTTTCATGTTCGAATTGTTCCATGTAATCAATGTCTTTTCTACGCGTTGCTTTGACAGCCATCCATAAACTTAATTATTACCTTTTAAAATTGACTAAATAAAAAAAATCAAATAAAAGGCGTAATTAACTACAGAAATAGTCAACGGTAAGCTTTGCCGTTGAGGTTAGCGATTAAGCACAACGACGGTGAATTGTCAGCGACAGTATAGCTAAGCGACACACCGAGACAGCGGTGAACTATTAGCGACAGTAGTAGCTGAATGTACGCAATCGCGGTGACAGGGAAAAAAAAAAACGCGCAAGGAATGCAAACAGATTTGGTTACTATGGTTACCAACTGCTTATCAGAAAAAAAAAAAAACGTTTCTTCCTTCCTTACACATTCTTAGAACATTTAAACACCAGTAATTTGTTATCACGTTTGTCATAGTGAACGAACATGTAAACAAAAATATTTAAAATATAGCTGAAGAAGGCGACTTATGACCTATAAAAGTGTTTGAAATTTGGTCGCAAAATGAGTGAACGGTGAACTTTTAAAGCATTTCTAAGTGAGTAAACTAACACGTGACCATATACTAAAAAAAAAAAAACTAAAGTGTTTGAGTAATAAAAATATAGGAATTTATTAAACTTCGTTCAAAAATTTATAATAGAATCATGCTTGTTCTATAATTTAATTAAATTTAGATTTATTTTTAACGCAATACATATTGTGTTAGGACTATTGAAGATAGGCATTGAGAATCTTGATTATTTTGTATAAATTCAGACTCCCAATCTGATTGAAATTTTTATAATGTTTTGTTTTACCGTTGTAGCCTCTGTTTTTTATAGGTGCATCTTAACCCACTTAATATTAGTAGTATGTTTCTTTACTGACATTGATAATCGAATTACTCTTTGAATCGATCCTTAAATTCACAAAAGGTACAATATATTAAATATAAAGGTAGTATATCATTCAACGCTGTAGTGTTTGAATATATTGCTAAGTGACAGTATTAGCTATTTAGAACTGCTTAAAAGCCTCATTGCTCACTCATTTCTGTATTAAATTCCCACCAATTACTGCAGGTTATTCATCACCTTCTCAACTATATTGTGAAAAAAAACCAAACAATTTTCCTTCAGTAAAACAGAAGTTACGATGGATTTTTTACTGTTCAAAATCGTAAAAATATGTAAGGAGGTAGGCGATGTTTTTGATGACTGGTTCCCATAGTAACCACGTCGCCTCGGCGAATATTGTTGCTAATACTTCACTGCTGTCCCGAAAAGAGCAGAAACAAATTAAGCAGAGAGAATGAAAACATGAAAGGGAGAAAATTGGGGGATTTTATTGGAAGCGGGCGAGTGCTATACATTATTTTTACATGTGAGTTTACGGGGGTAAAAATGAAAGACTGAAATTAATAAAAGAAAAGGTGAATTTACTGGACGCCTTGAAATATCATGAATTACGATAGAAAAATGCGTGCAAGGAAAGTAATATGATTAAGCTTTAACATAGAAAAGTAAAGGGCTAGTTGTTAAAACTGGAGAAGAAAAGGACAAGATGTTCTAGTAAAAAATATAATTCTTTTATCATTTAAAATATTGCAGCATTAATTTTTTTTTTTAATGCAATTCATCACATTATATAATCAATTCGCAGTTGCTGTATTACCACGTTTTAGCAAACGAATCCTCTGTTCTTCTAAGATAGGATTTAAACCGCTATCTTCAGGCAACGCTCACCTGTAACCGCAGAAACTCAACGCCTCTATCTACTACACCAGAGGCTCAGTTAGCTAAGACCTGGTGAGACAAAAACTATAGAAGGTATTAGTTAATAGTGATACGTTACAAGACTCAGCTTGTCTATCCTGTCACGGATGAGGAATGCCAAAATATGAGTTTGTCGGGACGTGGAGAAACAACAAATATGAAGATGATGATAACAGGCTGTCTAAGGACAAGTGCGTCAATAATAATATTTTTCTTAAACTTCATGGTTATGAATGGTATTTTTTATAGTGACGCCTTGATCTGTTTTAGTGTGTAAAAAAGAATGTATTTAATTATAAATATTACGCCAGAATATGCCTACGTTCCATTCCTTTATATTGCCATTAATGTCAAATGGATGTATCAATATCAATTGAACAGATCCTAGAAATCGAGCATGGTGTATTTTATAAAAAATACATGTAACTTAATTTTCTTGTACGATCTTAAGAATAGATAGCATGCATCAATTAATACATATTTAAAATATTTTATTTATTTGGTGTGCATTACAAAGGATAAAATGCCGCAACACGGTAGCAACCACTTATTGAAAAAAAAATCCAGATATGTATTAAATTAGATCGGAATAAATTAAACAGTAATTAGGAAAATGTATCTTTAATTTAATCTCTTCTTAAGATCATTTAAGCGTAAGCCATTATTTTATATGCCTTATTCATGGAGTCTAGGGATTTACTTTAATGTCATTGTATATTTTCCCAGCTTATTATAAATTTAAACAATTGTCTGCCCTTGTATAATTCAATTTAGTTATATATTTTTTTTCAAATCTCTACCGCTATTATCATTTAAAAGGAACTCTGTGTATGGGTGAGTGAGTGAGTTCTTTATGAAATCGTAAACGGCTAGCGGATTCTTATGACATATAACGCAAAGATACTTTATTTTCCTTGCAGTGTGCTTATATAACTTGTGTATCGAATGTTGTCGATAAGTATCGGCAATTTCCACTTTTTACAAAGTAAAAACCTAATACAGTCGAATACAGTCTAACACCAGAGGTGCTCTTGAGGAGATTCTTACTACACAAGCAGGCGGCTTGACTTATAAAATACGCAGTTGGTTCTTTGATATTACAAGGGCGCGTTCGAAATGTATGTTTCCGTTTAGAACACACTTTAAATATTATACTTGACTTTTTATTTTAAACTAAAAATCAAGCCATTATATATGAAAATCATTTAATAAAATCAACAGTAATTTATCCAGAGTGTAATGTACGGCATTATCACGTTTTAAAAACCGGTTCCCCTTAGATAACTGAATTTAAGCAATGATGAATCTGGCTAGTACGAGTCGTACTGAACTTTTCTTTGCTACTGAACTCAAGCAGTGCCGCTTCAGGTAAGGTGTTGTAAATGATTGAAAAACCCTTGGAATATTATCTAACGCGCAGCTGCCCCTAAAGTGGGTATTGTTTGTCTTTCGAGACTGATCGAAGGGATTAATGTAGACTACAAGTAATTGTGGACTAAGAAACTGTGGAGAGGCATGCCAAGCTTCCTCAACGTTCATTGCGATGAAACGGCAATAATACCACGCATTCAATGGATTTAATTAAGAAAAAAATAGGCCGTTCTGTGTAAAATAAAATATGGGAGTGTTGAACATTCGTTGATTATAATTCCCTTTCCGCGCACCGTCGGGCTTCTCTGCTAGTAATATATTATATAAAAGCGAAAATGTGTGAGTGCATTTTTCGTATGTCCGCCAAAGTCTATATGGGGGGGTGCTCGGGGTGGTCGCTCATTCTTAGACCATTTTCCATACCCACTAGGTTACAATATGTTCGATTTAAGAAAGGAATCGTATGTGCCTTTTATAAAAGCGATTTTACACGCTAAAAATGCCCACTATTTTGCCTTCACGCATGTTTGTTCGTGGTTTTCGTATAAAAAGCGAGACTAAAAACAGCGACGGCAGGGAGGTACAAAAAGCAATTAGCTTTCATATAAGATATAAGACAATTGTTATTTATTTGGAAACATCCCTATCTATTGTGAGCTGGTTCCCCTCTCATCATCTTGGGCAAACAAAAGCATAAAAACTGCCTCGCAGCCAAAGTTAAGTGCGGGAATTCATTCCCTATCGCGTGATATTTGACCTCATTAAATTTACGCACCCATCACTTGACATTTTAATTGTTGTGCCGTATGGTCGACCAGGGACGTTCACAGTTTCTTTTCAACCGTCGCGTCAAGGGTTCGGGTTCGAGCCTACCAGGCTACTACAACTTTTTTTGTTCTCAACACACACCTATAAACACCAAGGCAACACCGGGCACCAGTACTAGTCCATATTATAAATATCACCTGTCTCTCTCTATGTCTGTTTAAATGTATGTATGTATGTATGTATGTATGTATGTATTCATCTATGTATGTCTGCCTAAAACTTTCGTCAGAGTTGACACATTTTCCTGTGATCTGCATCGTTTTGAAGATCGACCGATCGGACGAAAAATATCGAAAAATTCTTAAAAACATTCATTTCTTTACCTTCTACCGCCCACTTTTCTACAGGGAGAGGTGGCATTTTCTCTCCGATGTTTTCGAATGTTATCCCGTGTTTTCGATTGACTAGCCTTAATTTAAACCTTCGCTACTTCTGCTTTGGCGATATAGGCAACGGCAAATACGTCACAATTTTTTCACGTTCTTTTCGTGATTCGCGGTACGGGTTCGAGCCTGTCTGCGCCCTACCGCTTTCTCTCTTTTTTTTTTTTTTTGCTCAACACACACCTACAAATACTAGGGCTAGGGTTACAGTTTACATTAAAGGGAATAATGAATGGGTTATCCATTGCTACAGTATTTTCCTTTTTAATATGCAAAACGATTATATTATTTATTTTAGCAGAGTCAGGTGTAAAGTATGGATACTTTCTCGCTCCGATTCCCCATATTGTACATAAGAACACACAGATATATGTATAATCAAAAGAATCCCCCTGACAGTTCCCATAGTGCACGTTGTATGGTCGAATGACCAATCACGACTGTCAGAGCATTGCAACATTCTTGTTTTGGTGTCATGCCAAATCGAAGCAAGGTTGAGCAATGAACCGAAAACGTGTGATTCACCAGGGCACACGGTGTTTGATATTTACAGAGTGACTCAAAGAAATTACACCCGTCCATGGAATTAGTTATACAGGTCACAATTCTTTGTAACATCTCATTTAGAAGTTCCTATCTGTGATGGCATACACTGAAAGAGAGCTCTTACATTAAACACTCACACATTAAAGAGTTCGAATATTTCTGAGTTGCACCAAATTACATCCATAATTATTGTACACTGATAAAGCAATTTTCTCTGGTTGCAATTTTCTATTCTATGACTTGTTAAGTTTAAGCCTTAAATGTTATACATTTTTGAATCAGAATTTTGTTGTAAATTTTTATAAGAGTTTATATAAAACACATTGTAAAACTATATGCTGTGTTTTTTTTAAATGTTCGTAAGAAGAGACATAATTTGTGTAAAACTAAAATTCTGAAGTATGTAACGTACTGATGAAAACTACAAATATAGTATATTTAGTAGTTGTGCTTGGTTGGTTTGGTTGTTTTTGTTTTACGGCTCATCAACACTTTTCAGGTTATTTAATGCCCAATCCAAAGATTTTGAAGATTTTTTTTTTGATAGAATATATTTGTTGCTTTCAAGTCGGTTTCTATTCAACCCATTGTTGGGACCCTAACAGGTACTATCACTCCTGGTCTGGGAGCAATGGCAATTAAAGAGTGGTTCTACACTCCCCAAAGCCCGCAAGCTGGGGCCTTACCACTGGATATTGTTTAAGGTCATATCCTTGACCATATTTATTAGTAAATTTTAATAAGATCTTATATAAATATTTGATAAAACTATATGCTGACACATACTCTATATAAAACTAAACATCTTAAGCATGTAATGTACTGTAATTTAGTATCGTTTGTTCTAGGAAGTTAAAGATTTATGGTATTCAACAAAGGGAAATATTATTAGGATGCTTTATACAGAAGAATGAAATAAGCATTACATTTTATCTAGAGTGATTTTATCTACAAATCAAAAATAAAACATGCGGAATATTGTATACATTTATTGCACATTGCATGTGATGCCTTCAGTGCCAGTTGATTATCCTTAAGTTTTTAACCTGTAATACATAAGTGTTTGCTTGTGTAAGTAATGTTTGTATTAACCAGTATCTGGAGATTGGTAGCATGCAATATTCCTTAACAATAATACAATATATATAATAATAATTTGTTAGGTAAATGGACGAACCCATACTCAAGAAATATATATATGATAACCGCCTAAGTCTCTAAAAGGATATTAACATATGAGACAAGAATTGAATAGGATGAATTAGAAAATTATGTATTATATGAATTATTTTACAATCTATATAATAAATCGGTTTCACATATATCCAATTGCCTTACTACAAAGAAATATATATATATATATATATATATATATATATATATATATATATATATATATATATATATATGCGATCCCGTATTTTGCTAATTCCTACCCTCTGATTAGAAGGAAAGTATTTGTTCGAAACTCCGCGGATTAAGTGTTTCCTTTTCAGATTAAATGTATTTAACTCTTTTTCACAGTGTGTTTTTACGTTTTTTTATTGTGTGTTTTCTCTTATATATATTCTGTTCCGTCTGCCTGCTTCCCACCGGAATACAACTTTGATGTCTTCAAGTCCAATGTTAACAAATTCCTAATGAACCGCCCCCTTAATTAAACACTTAATCGAATCTCCACACTTACGTAATGTACTTGCAATGACGCTTATCCATGAGTGTCTTCCGGGTCTTGATAAGTGGTGATCACTGTGTAATATATATATATATATATATATATATATATATATATATATATATATATATATAATGCTCACTGTCTTGGGTCGAGCATATTGGGAAGTGTAATACAAACTACCATTATCATATTAAGCGACGCTCTTTGTGTAAACAAATCGAGCGGAGGCATTTGGACGATGTAAAACCTTCGGTAGATCATTACCCACAGAGCATCAGCAGTATAACGTAATGGTGAGGACTCTTGTCTCTCATTTGGGCGGTCCAGTTTCGATTCTGACTTGAGGCAGTTTCCTGTCTAGCAATGCTGATGAACTCTGAAACTGTATGTGAATGAGTATACATATATATATATTCCAATAGATCAACTAAGAATCCCAAAAGAACACAACAAAGAACAAATTCTAGCATACGTCTCTACACACAACACAAACAACCCAGAACTATTCACACAGATAACAAAAAACCTTATCCTCTTCAATCAGAACGACAAACTAAACAACATACTTAAAACAACAAAAATAATAAAAAGCAAACGCCAACCCAAAAACTTACAACTCATCCTAACTTCCGCAAAACTCGTCCCACACACTACAAAAGGAGTTATAAAATGCAACAAACCGCGATGTGGAGTATGTGACATAATAATAGAAGGTAACACATACACATTCAGAAACCCAGCACAAACATTCAAAATAAAAAAGGATCTAAATTGCACCTCCAGAAATGTAGTACATGCACTAAGATGCACAACATGCAACAAATCCTTCATAGGCGCCACCAAAAATTTCAGCAATAGAGTGGCATAACATAAGAGCAACATCGAAATTGCAGATAACAGACACCTCTATGTTTCAAAACACGTAAACCCATGCAGTGGAAACAGCTTCAAAATAATGCCAATCTTCCAAACAGACAATTATTGTTATTTACTTATACAGGAAAAAAACTTCATCACCAAATTCACTCCTGAATTGAACAGAGCCCAATACCATCACACAAAAACATTAAATGCAAGGTACACTGTCATGCACACCCATACACATACACATACACACACCCACACATAAATCAGAACCGACACATTAAAACACACACACGTGCGCGCATACAACCGCACACAGACATAACACCCCTATCTCTAATACAACACACTGAACAATACCAACCCTACTTAACCTCGAAACTAACAACACTAGGAGACACCTAGAACCGTAGTATAATATCTGTTCCAACACCTCGCTCCCTCCTCAGTCAGGGGAGGAGAACCCCCTCATGACTGAAACGACTATCTTCCCTTCTATCATCCCCCTCCCATACCTACACCCCCAATGCCCCCCCTCTGGGGAACAAAATCTTCCCCACAATAGGAACCGATCCTGGGTCTGGCCATACCCACATGGGGAAACACATAAATAGAAACATTAAAAATACCATATTTTAAATACACCCCTCTTTCTAAACAAACATAATATAAGACTAAAACGAAAACTCACAATACTAAAATCCAAGAATCCAAAAAATAAATATCAAAATAGAATGAAAGCACCCCTACCCTTACTTCATAAGAACCCCCCCCTCCCCACACATACACATTACTAACGACCTCGGACCACAGCCGCCTTCCTAAGAAAGCAAATAACCCCAAAATACTATAAAACAATATAAACATTCCCAAACCAATAAAAGCAAAAACCCACACACGCGCACACACGCGCACACACACACACACATAAACACACACACACACACACCCTACCCCACCCTAAAGGAAAACACATTAGCAGAAAGAGATAACGACTGACTACAGCCAGGTCAAAATCTCCCTGGACAAACCAAATAAAAAAGCCATGAAAAAAAAAGCAATAAAAATTCAGCATACTAATGTATAATAAACACTTACAAACCTCCACCCCTTGGAAAAACTTCAAACTAACGAAAATCGCCACTTTTACACATTTGAAAATAATTCCTGACGATGAAGCATCAGACCGTCTGAAACGTACGTAAACGATTTCAATGACTTAAAAACATTATTACAATGATCCAAACATAATTCTCAATGAAAAACCAAGACACGGAATAATAAAATAATGTTAAAAAATACACATTGTCGGTGACTACTCCCTTATTTAAATATATATATATATATATATATATATATATATATATATATATATATATATATATACTAGACCACCTGTGACCCGTTGGGTCAGTACGTTATATTAGCTATGGAATTCATGTATGAGCGTGACACTTGCGGCATAAAGAAAATAGTTTTTTTTTTACATAACAGAAGCATTTCTATGAAAGTATATTAAAATGAAAAAGAATATAGATAGATTTCTATGAGTCGTTCTGTTTATTATAATTGTTATTTTTTTTTAAATTACAGTTACTGAATTATAAGTGGTTGGTCATACTTATAGGTAAATATGCACTGAACAGGTATCATAATCCTTATTATAGTTAAATTCAAATTTTGATATATCATCTTTTAAATGAAATTGTTAGGTGAAAGTACAGAATAATAAAAAAAACACTCTCCACATGTTAATAATGGCTTTTTAAATAGAAAATGAAAATAAAATGTAACTTTTTTCATTTAATTTAAGCAAACATTCAGTACCCATTCTGTAAAATATTTAATTTGTATGTTAATAATAAGGTCAATAAAATTATGACAATTCTTTTCTATTTACATTTTTTGTACAATTAATTTTTTTTAAAGAAAACTTTTGTTATCCTTTTGCTATATTGAGACTTCTAATCAGGTTCTAACTCTCTTATATCCAGATTAATTATATTAATCAATTTATTTTATTGAATATGTATCGCTGAAAAGCACGGGTGCTTAAGCACTTATTGTACAGAAAATAAATATTGTATTCATATGCTAATAATAAGGTCACTAAAACTAAGACAATACTTTTCTATTAACAACATTTTTTGTACAATTTGAGTGTTTTAAAAAAACTTTTATGTTTTCCTTTCGCTTAACTATCCAGTTTTACATCGCTCCCTTTTTCTCTCTCTCACACATACACATTACTATTTCTCGCGTACGTAACGAAAACAGAGGGAGTAGGAGTGTTGAAATCTATGAGAGTGAAAGTAAGAGGTGTTTTCTTTCACCGCCGCTGTTTCTATTAATAATGAGTGTTGTTTTTTAAAAGGGAGAATTTTTTTTGAAACTGCGACAGACTTTACGAAGTTGAATGTTTTTAGCCGTTAAAAAAAAAAAATACGGTTGATTTTATAAAATTATTTATTTATAATGACATGAATTAAAGATTTCTCGCGTACGTAACGAAAACAGAGGGAGTAGGAGTGTTGAAATCTATTAGAGGGAAAGTGAGAGGTGTTTTCTTTCACCGCCGCTGTTTCTATTAATAATGAGTGTTGTTTTTCTTGTTTGTTTACTTTTGTTTTTTTTAAAAGGGAGAAGTTTTTTTGAAACTGCGACAGACTTTACGAAGTTGAATGTTTTTAGCCGTTAAAAAAAAACAAAAAACTATTTGATCAAATTAAATGAAATTGTTTGTATTAAAAGCTATATAAAAATTCCAGAATTGGAATAACGGATTGAAGACGTTGCTATTTACGCATGCGCAACCGGATGTTGAAAACCGGAAATCTGATTGCAAACATACAAGATCCATAGACTTTTAGTATTATATATATATATATATATATATATATATATATATATATATATATATATATATATGTATGGACAATGTGCGGCTGCATTGCAGAGGCGAAAAATACATTAAGTATGATATTTTTATTTGTCCAGTTTTTAATATATTATTAAATGTCGGAATTTCAGAAGTACAAAGAAAATATTTACGGGCAATCAGTTAGAATCGAAACCAAGACTGTAGCATTCAAGGCTTTTGACGGAATCACTGTACCAACGTGACAGCCATATAATATAACCTGGTAAGAAATAAAAAGAAATAAACTAGGGCTTATGTATGTTTAACCATTTTTTCACTGTTGACGAATATTTGGTAACTTGAAGGTACAAAAATATATATTATTCTGCATTGATCTCTAGAGAACTTAGTGTTTTTTTACGGAACTTTTTTATATAAACTTCTTTTTCACTTAACAAAACACCAAACGTTGAGGATTTTACATGCGTGTTTTGAAACAACATACCACGTCATGCCAGAAACACGTAAAATTTCAATTCTTTGCAGGTAATGAAAATAAATTAAGACATTTACGTACGGAATGAACTTACGCACAATAATGTTTACGCGGCCCGTTATTCTATTATTGTTGCTAAGCAACGATATGGAAAAAACGGCTACGCCGATGATAGATAATTTAAAATAACGGTTTCGATTATCGATTATCGGAAATTATTATGGGTAATCTGAGACCAAATTAAACTAAGATAACACCTAGACGTATACACAAATGTTCTGTAAATTATAAAGAAAACAATTTCAGCCGTTTCGGAGTCTATAAGGTACGAACTAAAACAGAGGGAAAGTTGCATTTATATAATTGTCGAGAATATGAATATCATTTTGCTTACTTTATTTTTCGGAATATATAAGCCATTCTTTAAAACTTCATAGGTTTCAGAATTGTTTTTATTGGCATTTTATATTGCCTGTTGAAGATTTATTGTTTGAATGTTTAATTTAATGAGTTTACATCCAATCTCTCTCACGTACACACACACACACATATATATATATATATATATATATATATATATATATATATATATATATATAAATATATATATGTATATATGTATATATATATAAATATATATATATGTGTGTGTGTGTGTATGTGTGTGTGTGTGTGTGTAATAAACCCTATCCAATTAAATAATGCAAATTATAATTTACAGAAACTTAGTGTTCGAAGGGATACTTAAAAGTAAAAACTAAAAAAAAAAAAGAATTCCATAATCCGGATGTTTTAAAGAATGCGTTCTTACTTCATTACAGGACAGATTGTAACAAATAATTATTTAAGCCAAGCTATGAATTTGCTGATACTTACATAAATTAAAACTATTTGTTTAAAATTAAACATACGCATAAAATTTGCGTAAACTGCAGTAATTCCAGAAACGAAATGAAAAATGCAAGCTGAAACATATAAATGGAAGGATATACAGTGATCAGCCATAAGATCCAGGGTTCTACTAAGTAGTATTCCGAGTTTTAATAAGAAATTAGCCTCCGCAAGGTTCCAGTTTTCTTCGCATTTGTCAAGCGGAGGTCTTTCCATCTTCCTTGTGACTTCTCAGCTATTTAGTTTGTCGGTTGTTTAGTTTTACGGCGTGTAAACGTTTTTCCTGTTATTTAATGCCGAATCTAGTTATTTTGAATAAAACATTTATTATAGAATATATATATATATATATATATATGTATATGTATATATATATATATATATATATATATATATATATATATATTTAAGTGTGTTTCTATTTAACCCACCCCGGATCAGACTGAACCTTGGATCAATGTGAATTAAAGAGTGGCTAAACACTCCCGAAAGCCGCAAGTTTAAGGCCATATCCAGAACCATCGGCTATTTGGCCTCATTCTGTTGGGGCGGGGAACTGGGGCGGTGATTGGGTAATTGGAGAAGGGATAAAGAACTTATTGATAAGCAGCTTCATTATCCTTCGTTCCACATTAATTGTCGTATTTTGTCTCTTCATCCGCTCGTCTGGCTCGCTCATGTCGCTCGTATCTTCACATTCAAGGGGGTATTCTTAGTATTTCAGCTGTTTTCATAATTGTATTCATTGTATATTTCCAGCCATTCTCTCTCATTCCTAGTTCTTCCAAAGTTTTTGTCGGGTGTTCGGATATTTCCATTGTGCTTCTACTATTATAGTTATTATCTTGATTTTTTTTTCACCATCTATATTCCTTTCAGCTCTATTGCTACCTCTGTGTGTTTGCTCCATTTCTCCTTATCTTTAATATTTATTCTATTTCAGCTGGGACACCAATATCTACGATTTTCCAGGACTTTTATTCCTTTTTAATTATTGCGACACCCGGTCTTCTTGCTTGGATAGGTTTATCCGTTTGTATGTCGATGTCCCATAGTGATTTTCGTTTTCATCTTACTATTTCTGGTTTATACTTGTATCACATGTCTGAGCGTTCGAGATACAGCTGTTTGCAGACTGTAATTCCGTTCATAATTGGCCGTGTCCTTTTGTTGTATTCCTTTTGTGCTAGTTCGCTACAATTACTAATTAAATGGCTTATCGTTTCGTCTCTTTGTCCAGAGAGCCGGCATTTGCTGCTTACTTGAGTTTTGCCGATCTTTACTTCGATGTCGTTAGTTATTTTCGAGTTATCTTATGCTGCAGAATTCAGCTTCACTCTTTACGCATCCATGTTTTGTCATCATTACGAATCTTCTATGTAGTTATTTCTCTTCTCACGTTTCCATTTCTGTCTCATCCTTATTTTCTCTGTCGTCTAGGTTGTTGATCTTTTTCTATGCCTATGATTATTTTATTTATTTATTTGCATTATGTACTTTTCCAGTCTTTTTTTTTGTCACATTCACAGAGTCGTCTATACAAACAAGTCACCTCCCGCCGTATTTTTTTTCACGTAAAGTCGGTCAGCATCGTCCATCGGGTGGAGTGCATTGTACATCTTCCTTAGATTTCTGAAATGAAATTTAATTTCTTGTTCTTTTTTTAACATATCAATTTTATCATTTTTTCCTTTTATTCTAAATTTGGACACAAATGCGAACATCACTTTTTATTATTTTTTATTCTTTTACCCTTCTTTAATACTCTTTATATTTGTGTATCAATTAATGTTTCACCCTGTCGTTGTTGTTGCTGTTATTGTTGCTTCTGCTTCTGCTGCTGCTTCTGCTGCTGATGTTGCTGCTGCTGTTATTTGTACTGTTTTGGTTGTTCTCTTCTTCCTCCTTCTTCCTCATCATCTTTTTTTGCTTTTTAATCGATTCCCGTCACTTTTTCACTTTTTCTTCTAATATTTTTAATTAATTAAGTTTCACGTGAATAGATATTATTGACAAAATCATTAAGTCCTAAAACATCACTGTTCAACAATAAGGGAACGTGGTTGAACCTGGCGAGAAAGGGTTCTCAGTACTATACGACTTTTTAGGCATAATTACTTGGGATTTTCGGAACTAAGCGCTAAATATCTTGTTTTCTCTTTTCTCCTCTTTATCTTTTTCTTCATTTCCCGTGTGTTATTAAAGTCTTTTCACGTATTCGTTAACATCTCTATGTAATGTTCGTGTTACTTTATCCTGGCTACTTTATATTTTCACGGAAACAGACTAATTTTGCAGAACAAATTTGAATATATCATTGAATGGACTTTATTAAGGTAATTAAATAGTTTGTTAAAACGTTGTAGAAACAGCCTTTCTTTTTCGCATTGTTTTTATGCGTCTATTCCGTCACTTTCTTTCAAAATCACTTCACATGTTTTTTCCCTTATTGCTAGCATGATTTTAGGTGGCGAACTGTCTGTTTTTTTATCTGTGCCCTATCCACTTCCCTCTCATTTTCTATTCTTCTTTCCTTTTCTTTCTCTCCATACCTATTTATCTATCAATCAATCTATCTTCTCATTTTTAGTAAATAAAGTCCTTCTTTTTCAGTATTTTATTATTCATTTTTTCTTCCTGGTTAGTATTGTATTAATGCTACACTGCATTTGTACTCATCAATTCCGGATGAATTCCCTGGATTTCTATTACGAAATATGATTTCTATTCCGAAATATGATTTCTATTACGAAATATGATTTCTATTACGAAATATATCAAATGGCCACATAATACCCATGTGCAAAATTCTTCCGTTTTCCAAATTGCTCCGGTATCAACACTACGTAATTGTCAAGTTCGTTTAGCGTTCGATTTTTAAACTACCCAGTAGATTTTAGTTGCGTCAAATGACGAAATGAGAAGTATGCACTGCTACCTCTCCTATCTGTTTCACAAAATAAAAATTAAATGCATTTCACTAAAGACAGAGACTCATGAATCACTCACTAAGAGTGTTCACACCGGACGTTATCAGTGATTGTTCATTAAAAGCAAAGGAACCTTTTTTGGAGTTTGAGAGACTAAAGCTGTCTTTAGATTTCTAGTATATTTCATCAATATTGCTTTGCTTTATCAGAAAAACCTCTTACAATAGTATAAAACGATTTTTCAGATTTTACTATGGGTCTAGATAGCAAGAATATTCCTTATTGCATTTTCCGTGTTTTGCGTCTAAACATTTTAATTCATTTACAGTCCAGTAGGCCCTGTCGGTGGGACATTAGAACATGCCGACTTCCCCCCTGCAGAGAGTATAATTCCCTCAATGTGGTTCCTGGATATGACCTTAAATTATATCCAGTGGTGAGGCCCAAGCTTGTGGGCTTTGGGGAGTGTGGAGCCACCCTTTAATTACCATTGCTCCCAGGTCCAATCTGACCGGAGTGGTAGTACCTGTTAGGGCCCCAACTATGGGTTAAATAGAAACCGACGTGAAAACAACAAATATATTATATTAAAAAAAAAATCTTCAAAATCTTTGGATTCGGCATTAAATAACCCGAAAAAGTCTGATTAGCCGTAAAACAAAACCAACCAACCAACCAACCAACAACCATTCCAGTCAATTATACCAGCAGTATAACAGATGGTAGCTACTGCTTTGGCATTGATGCCATATATTTTAGTCCGACTGTATAGGCGTAATTATAGAATCACACTTAATCTGTTTTACCCAGCAATTGACTCACCGTTTCTTAGAGGCTAGGATCACTCGGCAGTAAAGGTTATTGGGTATGGGAATGTAACATGGACAATGATGTTGTGATCGTTATTTGTGAAGAATGAGTAGAATGAAAGAGAGTGGGTTACAAATAACTTGTTTACTTTGGACTTGAAGACGCCCACCTTGTAGTTAGCTTGCCAGTAAATAAGAGACACAATGCTCTACAGTGGAGTAATTCTAGAAAAAAGGTGTGCACATGAAATTAGCGTTGAAATTGTAGTACGGCAAGTGGTTGTAGACGTGCACTTGTCATAGAGTTTGTTTTTGTTTCAGAGGGATGGACTATAGATGAATACTCAGAGTAGCACTTGCCATGGAAATAAAGACAGGACAGAGAAAGTATTATCAATAGGTTTCCAATGAAGTTTTAAATCAGAAGATGGCAGGATATTGAAAGGTATTGGTTGGTTGGCGTTCCCTGATTATACGGTCTGCGTTCCATTATTTACTATTATATTTCGTTGTTTCACCATTGAATTAGTATTTGTATCATCTAACTGACAAGAAAATATAGTTCCCTGGAGTTCAGCCGAAATACAGACTATTTTATCAGCATTGGTAACAAGACAGTTCCTCACCCTCCGTTTTGTTCAGACCTTGCCCCCTATTACTTTTGTTTATTTCCTAGGCTGAAGGAAAATCTACGAGACTGTCGGTATTAGACAATTGAGGAGATGAAAGCGACTGTGACGAAGGACATTGTCACACAAGAGTACTTCCATGAGGCGTTCCAGAAGTCCTCTTTTGATGAACTTTGAAAATGGTTTTGCGTTATTGCAATGGCCGTTTTCATTTGCCGATAGCCTAAAGGGAAGATGCTCATGCGACATGCGTCCTGTAATTTTCATACCTATTATGAATTTGGAGTCTAGTTCTTGCTTTCTTTTCTTGGTCTTTCCGTTCGATTTGAAACTTC
Organism: Euprymna scolopes; assembly: GCF_053919585.1. NCBI lineage: Eukaryota > Metazoa > Mollusca > Cephalopoda > Sepiida > Sepiolidae > Euprymna > Euprymna scolopes. The sequence continues at coordinate 14,032,686 of NC_136515.1, forward strand.
CTAAATATTTGGTGTTGTGCTAGTTGATACCGACAGTACGGTTTATTATTAATGGTATTATTATTAGTATTATTATTATTATTAATCTTATTATTATTATTATTATTAGTAGTAGTAGTACCCATTTTAGTGTTACGTATTTAGCCGCAGAGTTACCTTGTTCAGTTTCCTAATAGAAGAATCCAATATGTCCTGTTGACAGACGAATCCCTACCTCGGAGAAAGACGTCATGCATAGAACATGCCCTAAGAACAGATAGTATGCTTCACAAAAGAAGATTTTCTGAGAAACGCGAAGCACTTGCTACAAAAACCTCTCCCGGGAATTCACAGAAGTATGATAAATAAAGCGTTAAAATACAACAATGGTTGTAGTGTAGATCTGACTTCGTATATTAAAGAGATAGTCTAGTTTAGGAATTAGAGAAACTTATATAACATGTCCTTTAGTTATTAGTAGTTCAGCCCGGTTTTCACGGACCTATGTGCTGTTCATAACTTTATGTGCATATGTATGTATATTAAAAAAGTTTGACCCATGTCCAGGTAACTTACATCTAAAATTTCAAATGTTTAGACCCAAAATTGGCGGAGGAGTTTGGTAGAGTCTACAAAGGTAAACTATTTCAACTTTTACCTCTTAGCAGCAAAAATTTCGCCCAGCAGCTGATTAAAAATCTTGTGTCACATCTGAAGTCCCTTTATTTAAAATTGAAATTGTTTACACCGAAAATTAGCTAAATTGTTAGCTACAGACCGCAAAGGTTAAATCGTTTGAACTTTGACATCTAGACAGCTAAATTTCCGGCACAAACTAAGTAAAGGGATTATGCTATATCTGCTTACACGTTATATACAATTTCAAATGTTTAGACCAAGAATTGGCTAGATAGATTTTTAGAGACCGCCGGGGCTATTTTTTTTTTCAAACTTTGACCATGATTTTACTTCTTTAACATATCCTGTTTTGGTCTGAAATCAAGTTAAAAGTTTGATCCATGTCCAAGTTACGCACATTTTATATTTGAACTGTTTAGAGACAAAATTAGCGGAGGGGGTGGTTTGTGGAGTTTTCAAATGAGAAAAAAGCTGAACTTTGACCTAGTTGGCAGACAACTTTCTGTCCGAAAACCGATTAAAACGATTTTTCAAAATCTCAATACAACTTATGTCTAATTTCGAGTATGTAGACTGAAAATTAACCGAGTAGTTTGATAGGGAAATGTACACACACCCAAACAAGTTAACTTTATAGATATTATTATTAGTAGTAGTAGTAGGAGTAGTAGTAGTAGTAGTAGTAGTAGTAGTAGTAGTAGTAGTAGTAGTATTGGCTCACAAGGAGCTTTCACACAAGTCATCAAAGATCTCATTGATGTGGTAGTCCCGGGAATCTGAGGGCAATAAGTCTCCCCAGATTTTCCATTACTCTCGACCTCTTTCGATAACATTTTCAAATAAATGTTCATTATCGAAAAGCTGATATTATTATTATTATTATTAGTAGTAGTAGTAGTGGTAGTGTTATTATTATTATTAATATTATTATTATTATTATTATTATTATTATTATTATTATTATTATTATTATTATGTTACCTTCACAATGGCATGATGCTTTATACGGATGATCTTTCATGCAGGAGGAGGCGTTTACACCAAAGTTAATGTACATAGTAAAAAAGTCCATTTGATGGAAAGTACCTGGTCTAGGATATTTGCTCTACCAAGCAGGATTGACTTCTGGAGTGATGTGATGTTTTACTTGATTCTATAGAAATTCAACTGTTACTCCTAATCATATTAAATTAAACTAGGCATAACTATGATTATTGGCACGATGGAAATTTTCTTTTGCCATAACTTAGCAATGAAGTCACTCGAGTGTTGGGTGCGCCAGGGAATCACCAGCCTCTTAGCACATTCAAGTAAACTTTGGTGTTGATTTTTTTTTACAAGGAGGTAACCGTTTATCAAGGCTCAGAGGCCAATCGGGGATAAGGGATATTGCGTATACAGTAATCAATGTGATAATATCGTAGTAATCGCTAGTAATGGAGATCTGATGAAGTGTCTTACTTAAGGGGGCGATTCGACAGGAACTTGTTTATGTTGGACTTGAAGACATCCAAGTTATAGTCAGGTGGGAAACAGGCAAACGGAAAAGGGTTCCACAGGCGTGCAATTCTAAGAAGAAGCTTTGTTCATGGAATCTACGCTTTAATTTAGGTACAGATAAAAAGTGGGGAAAATTACTAACACTGGTTTCAGCTAGACGGGTGTTTATCGTGAAAGTTGGCGAGGGGGGCAGAGATTGGAGCTCAGACGAGCACGTGTCAAGGAAATGACGATAAAAAAACGACAGACTCGCAACGTCATTTCTGCGGGAGAGAGGTTGCAGGGAAGGGAAAAGGGCATCTATAATTAAGCCACGAAGTCTATTTTGTACTCTCTCAAGGCAGGATAGGCTGTTTTTGCAGCTCCTTCCCATATATGGCAGCAGTACTAAATCATTTGGAAGTACTGGGCTTTTATATAGATAGAGAATTGCATCCGCAATGCGATATCTGCTGGAGCGGAAGAAGGATTCCACCATTTTTTCAGCGACCTTGCAAACAGATTAGATGTACGTGTTCTATTTTAAAACCGACTTTTAAGATGTGAGGTGGCACAATGTCGTCCTAATAGAAAACCACATCGACTATATAACTCTGGTTAGAAAACTTTATTTTCATCATCTTAGGCACGTTAGTTTTATTCCTGGCAATCCGGCGATATATTTTGAAGCTGTTTGCAATATCCTGTTGCCATAACTTGGCCTGGTCACGTTGACACACCGGTTCCGGTCAGATCACGGAAGTTAAGCAACGTTGAGCCTGGTCATTACTAAAATGTGTGGCCAATTTGGGAAGTCCAGGTGTATGTAGGAGGTCGTCGACACCTCCCTGCAAAAAGCTGCAAAAACCTAACGTCGCCATCTCCCCTAACCGGAATATAAATGCGACTGGGGGCCGCTTTTGAATTTCATAATCCCATAGAACTTCCTCCTTCGGAGGAAGCCGGTTAAACTCTGAATAGGGTTGGTGCTGACTGCACACTGGTAAAGAGGACAGGTTGTACAACTGCGCATCTCTGATTTCCCTCGTTGAATATTAATAAGTGATAGAAGGCTCCTATCACCCTTAGAATTCGTACAACACTTGACAACTAGTAGATTGCCTACAACAACAAAATAAAACCGGTTTTCATCAAATGCAAATGTAAAAATATCGTCTTTTCTAGGGCGACATATCATTTCACTCTGTAAGGTGGGCGAACGAGCCGAATCGTTAACATTTAACAAAGGCCAATTGACTACTTTTAGTTATTTTTCCAAAACAGTGCCCATCCTAAAATATTTTAAAAGAGTCTTGCTAAAAATGATTAAACAATAATGATTTTTATACTTATAAACACTATCTTTTCTTGAGTACGTTGCCATTCGAACCCAACTTTTGCTATGTTAGCTAATGGTCCTGGATATGGCCTTAAACTATATCCGATGGTGAGGTCCCAGCTTGCAGGCTTTAGGGAGTGTGGAGTCATCCCTTAATTGTCATTGCTCCCAGGTCCACTCTGACCCGGTGTGGTGGTACCTGTTAAGGTTCCAACTATGGGTTAAAAAGAAACTGACTGGAAAAATATATACATATTTTATTAAAAACCCTTTTCACAATCACTGGATTCGGCATTAAATGACCTTAAAAGGGTTGATATGCCGTAAAACAACCAACCAACTAATCTGTTAGCTGGGGCTTTAACTCAGGGCTACACACACACACACACACACACATATATATATATATATATATATATATATATATATATGAATGAATGGATGAAGCGCAGAATATTCTGTGTTACTTAAGTGCCATATATATTTTTATAACTTACTACCTAGCTCTACCTATGATTTAAGAACGGTTGAAGTAAATACTTAAAGTTTATGCATAAAATTATACTTTCGTAAATTAATGTATGTGAATAAATGAAATAGGCATATATATATATATATATATATATATGTGTGTGTGTGGGTCATCAACATACAGTATTCTTCCATCACAGGTCATTTGTGCGGCTATAAAGTAACTACCTCAAGCCAGGATCGAAACTCTATCGCCCAAACGACAGTCGCGGTTTTAACCGTAGCCCTATACGGCTGAATTGACATTGCCCAACGTACCTAAGCTTAATTTGTTAACACAAAGATCATAGCTTCATACGCTAATGCTAATTCTATGTCACTTCCAAAATGACTACCCTAAAATAGGGCTCATTATAGTAATCCGCAGAGAGTATTATTTAACAGCTCATCAGTGCGGCTATATAAGCAACTACCTCAAGCAAGGATCGAAAACCGATCGCCCAAACGACAATCGGAGATTCTAACAGTCGCGCTATACGGCTGCTGCTGTGAGAGCAGTTAATTAACAATGTTTATACATTGTCCAAATACCTAAGCTCAATGTGTGCGTGTGGGGGGATGGGTGGGTGTGTGTGTGTTTGTACGTCTGTGCACATTCTGTGTACGATTATAGAGATTACATTTATTAAAGCGTGGAAATTATTATTTTAAATAATTATAAGATTTGCTGTAATATTTTTTTTTATTTCATCTTTTTTACACTTATTTTGTAGTTATAATGTCACAGAGGACGTGGGAATTTCAAAATTCTTCAAATGATTTCTATTTGCAAGCAAGAAACCAGAAAAATCCTGTAATATTAATTTAAATAAATGAATATTAAAAAGAAAAACAGGCGGTTACATTACAAAGAACTGTGTAACCTGAAAACCTTCAATGTTGGTGTTAATTAATAATTATTAATTACTATCTTACACTCACGTTTTATTTAAACTAATCCAACGTGCAAAATAGTTGAACTCATATAAATTATGTAACTCACCCCCTCCCAATTAAAAAAAAAATGGCTGCATTTATAATTACACTGAAAATACATGAAAATAAGCTGCTGTATGTTAAACCAAACTGCGTGTACTTAATGATCATTTTAAATATTCGTCCGAACTTCAAATGCAGATTTAAGTTCTTGGGAATAGCTATGCTGAGCTAATACCGGATTTACATCGGCGCTATCTAATGTTCATGTGCATAGATTCCTGATTTGCTTATGTACTTGGAAAAATTGTGAAACACCAAATTGTTGGAGACGACCCTCCATGGGATTAATTGACTATCTCAGAACGTCACTTCCTCCGGTGACGTAACTTTCGGTAACGAGTAACGGTGCCCGGAGTCAGACATTGGCACACCGTCTTCACCTTGGATATAGGTTTTTTTTTGGTTTATTTTTAGAACATCGCGCATGTTTATATTTTATTCAGACGTAAAAAACAATATATATATATATATATATATATATATATATATATATATATATATATTGTTCTTTACGTCTAAATAAAAAAAAAAAACATGAGCGATTTCCTAAAAACAAATAAAAAAAACTATATCCAAGGTGAAGACGGTGTGCCACTGTGTGACTCCGGGCACCGTTACTCGTTACCGGAAGTTATGTCACCGGATATATATATATATATATATATATATATATATATATATATATATATATATATATATATATATATATATATATATATATATAAGCGAGATAAGACACTGATAGCATTCAGATGAAAATCCTGATAGATATTACTTGAAGTAATACTTTCAAGGTGATCCTAGTCAAAAAGGAAAAGCTCAATATTTAAGAATAGAGCAATATATAAGTGTTTTGGTTAAATTTTAAATTCTGAAAAAAAAAACACATATAGAGACATATATTCGATTTAAGAATTTACTGTTTAAAAAAAGGAATATATAGAAGGGGTTATTTTAATTTTCTTAATCCATGGATTTTCAACAACATCAGAGGAAATGAAATGCGGTTAGCAAAATGTTCATCCCCGATGGACGCTAATTTTGCTTTTCAGCACAGTTATTGCAAATGTTTTTTTGAGTGGTTTTGGATAATTATATGGAAAAATTAGAAATAACCCCTTCTGTGTATTCTTTTTCTTAAATCGAATATATGTCTCTATACGTTGTTTTTTCATGCTCTTCAGCAGGTGGTACAAGAGGGAAAGAGGTGGCTGGTTACTGTTAATGAATCTAAAACTAAGATTCTATCTCTACGCTATCTATGCTCTGATGTCAATCTGGCATCGGTTCAAATAAATGTGTCTTGTCTTTAATAGGCTTTATGTTTTGACAAACTTCTTGGTTTCACCTTCACTCCTGACCTGAAATGGAACACGTATATCAAATCCATTGCCAAGATTACTGTGAAAATTGTGGGATCCTTCTTTCCCACAGAAGAGACGGTGGGAACCTGTCTCTGCTTCATCGGTATTTTCATAGCAAGTGCTCAGCTGAGATTCAATATATGGTCCCCCCTCGCTAAACTTTCACGAAAAGCACTCGTCTAGCCCAAACCACTATCAATAATTTCCTATATTATTTATCAATGCCTACATCTAAATTTAGATTAAATGAACAAAGCTTATTTTAGAACTGCATGCCTGTTGAACTCTCTTCCGATTTCCTGCTTTCCTGCTGACTACAATCTGATTGTCCAACGTAAACAAGTTCTCGATCAACCGCCCCCCTAAGTAATCCAATTTACAAAATTCCCACTACTTATTGTTACTACGCTATAATCACATTGACTAATGTATACCCATTAACCCTTATCGTCGAGTGGCCTCCGGGTCTTCCTAAGTGCTGATTCCTATGGAAAAAAAGAAATATAGATCTCATTTGATTGCTGTAGATCTCACTTTCTGTCGCTCAACTAATCGAACTCTGTCGAGTCCTTACCTCCTCCCTTTCGATCAATTTCCCTTAAATGCACCTTTCTCTCTATCATAATCCTTTTCTTTCTCTATCGCTCTCCATTTGCAAAAGTGTAACTGGTCTCTATTCGATTTTTCTATTATAGCGGTTGATTCTGTAAAAAACTTCATTAGTATGTGCAGTAGAGGCATATGACTTACAGCTTTTCATTTTCGGACTCTTATCTATGTGCACTATTTCCTGTATTCAGGCAGCACATATAAAATTGATTAAACTCTATTAATTTCAATTTCTATCTATTTATTTATCTCCATCTTTATCGATGGCTTTTAATCTATCTCAATCGCCTTTTCGTTCAGATTCAGTCCCTCTCTGACGAATCTCTCTCTCTCTCTCTCTCTCTCTCTCTCTCTCTCTCTATATATATATATATATATATATATATATATATATATATATATATATATATATATATATATATATATATATATATATATCTTACCATCTCTATTTCCAAAACTGGAACTTATCTCTGTTTCTAAACCTGGCAGTTCCCTACTTAAGCCTCCTCGCTTGCCAGCCGTGAAATCGCTCTTGAGTCAGTAGATTTGACAGGGCCTGTTTCCCTTCAGGGAAGAGGTGATATCACACGCCCGACCTTTGTCGCAACCAGCCATCGATCTTCTGACAATCTCATCGGAAAAAAACGTGGGTCACGTGATGTCATTTCCCCTATTGTGAAAAGTCCGCTCGTTTATCGAGGTCCGTTTTGACGTGCCATGAGAAAGACAGAGACTTTTTCGCAAATCGCGTCTGTCAGACAAGGAACTATGTCAGTTGACTTGAAAAGCGACACGTCACATGAAGTTTAATTCAATATCTGTTGTTTTACTGGTATGATAAACAAAATTATTAAACAACAAACAAAAATCGAATTCGATACAGAATACATTTGCAGTGACTGTTCAGTTATGATAGCAGTTTTTTTCTCCCTCAACGTTAATAATATATGTTCGTTCCTTAACACGAAATTTAAATGGCCGTATCTTATTTTTGTTGTGGCCAAGTGGTTATAGATCGTGATACCCCTCAACAGAATGCATTCTGCATTTATTTTCTCATATGGATTTCGTTAATTCCTAAACCTATTTAGTTTGCGGAATATGTAGCAAGCAACACCGATTGAGAGAACTTGTATGCCAGCTGGAGTAATAAGTTCAGAATCTTAGAGAGAAACCTTAAAAGCGAATGCTTAATAGAGTAATGCTACTAGATAGTTTAGATGCCTCCGTAAGTATTTTTAGAAAATCTTAGTAATCCGTTTTCGGCCAGAATTTGGCTGTATAGGGGTCAAAGTTAAACGATTTGACCTTTGAGAACTCTACAAAACTCCTCCGACAATTTTGGGTAGAAACACTAGGATTTTTAGTTATAGATTCCTTGGACATGGATCTAACTAAATAGCTTGATATGAGCCCAAAATATTAAATGTTCACGCGTCATAATAGGTGTCAAATTTTAAAACAATAGACCTCTGCGGTCTCTACCAAATTACTCAGACAATATCTGGTCTAAACATTTGAAATTTGACATAAAGTGTATTAAGAGATAGGGCAAGCTTTTTCATCGGTTTGGCTTGAAAATATTTAGGTACCAATATATAAATGAATGTATGTATGCATGTTTGCATATCTGCCTAAAACTTTCGACCGAGTTGACGGATTTTACCAAGACCAGTATAGCTTGGAAGCATAAGCTTTCAGACGACAAATATAGAAAAATTGCCTAAATACATAAATATCTTCACCTTCAACTGGACACTTTTCTACAGGGCGTCGCTTTTTTCGCTGATATTTTTGAAAATCATCCTCTCCTTTCGATTGTCTAGCCTACATTTAAACCTACGTCACTTCCGGGTTTACCTTAGTCGTAAAAGCAAACCTGTTCTTTTCTTCCTTTGCGGTACGGGTTCGAAGCTGCCTTCCTTCTTCCACTTTTTTTCTTTGTGCTCAACATACACATACAAACACATGGGCAACGCTCGGCTGACATGCTAGTAACTAATACTTGTGAAAAGTTAGAATCCATACGACACTATTCTTGCCTCCCCATAGCTTGAGCAATTTAAAATGTAAGGTGCAGTTTAAGAAGTAGTGTTGATAGTATGTAGAGAAGTATCATCTGATATAAGCCAGGCTGAACGTTCCTTGATGTCGGTGATCTGTCGAGAACCGGTGTGTCAACGTGATTATTATTATGTATACATACCTACACACACCCCACCCCCACAAACACCCACCCACACACCCACCCACCCACACACATATATATATATATATCTATATATATATATATATATAAATACACAAACACCAATAGACACACACACACACACACACACACACATATATATATATATATATATATATATATATATATATATATATATATATATATATATCCCTGGAGGTGATTAGGTCCATCATCAAAAGGAAAAGTAACTGATTTTTCCCAAATAAACATCAGTAAGTTGACTGAGAGTCCAATTTATATTCGTTTACCGTTGCTATGATCAGCAAGTGCGAAGTTTGCTAACCAAATAGGCTAAACAATGGAAAGATTATATTTTGGATTGGAATTCATGAAGTCGTTTACGCTATCCTGTCGCAAAGACAATTTATTATACCATCCCTATTTAAGTTAAAACATATTATCAAAGTATTATGATGTACATCTATATCCAAAACACTTGTAAACTTTTTTTCCCCATATTTTTGGCCCAGGAGAGTACGCAGACCCCACAATTTTAATGAATTATCATTATGCACGATCAAACATACCCATTCTTGTGTCTCGATACATCTTCTATCATTATATGTGCCCAGGTTTCTATAATAGGCTATCATTAAGGAGCCTATTTGTGAACAGACACACACACAGACTTTCTGCTTTATATATATATATATATATATATATATATATATATATAATATGTATACTGACATTATATACATACACATATACATTGTATATACATTATATATACACATTATATATGTATACATATATAGATTATATATATACATTATATATGTATACATATATAGCTTTTTTATATACATTATATATGTATACATATATACATTACATATACATTATATATGTGCATATAGATTATACGTATATATACATATATACCTGAATATGTATACATATGAATATCTATGCATATACACATATATTAGGAAGCGTGAAAGGCAGACAGGATGAAAGTGATATAAGATAAATAGACAGAATTATACAAATATATAAGGAAGGGAAAGAGAAAATGGAAAAGGGAGAACGGGTGTACAATAAATTGCAATAGTTTATGTCATGTCGATCCAAACAGATAGCGCCGTGCTGGGCATATCATTAGATATCTTCTAGTCTACTACTCTGAATTATTTCGGTGAGATGAGTTTCAAATTTGATTAATTCCAAAAATTAGAAGACACCGCACGATCCTCTCATGAGTAGAGGGAGACGCTTTGCCCCCTAACTGAAAACGCACTAGAGAGTAGAACGTAAACACTCTAGTTTGGAAAAAACACATCTGGTAAAAATAAGCAGAGAAAACTAGTGAAGGATATAATCTAAAAACTCCGCAAGGGAACTCAGCCATCCTGGGGGAATTTAATTTGAAAAAGGTTCAGGATAAGTCAAGTGAATGTGTGTAGTCTTGTAATATATATATATATATATATATATATATATATACATACATATATATATATATATATGTATATATATACATATATATATATATGTATATATATGTATATATATGTATGTATATATATATATATATATATATATATATATATATATATATATATATGAATATAGTAAAAAATGGTGATAGACTTTTTGAAGACACTTATTTTTAAAGTAAAATTTAAATGGTAATTTGAAAACTTTGAAGTGTCGAATATAATGATAAAATCATTTTTATTTTCTTCTTTTTTGTAAGTCCGATATTTCGCTAATACATAGCCGCATCAGGGTCAAAAGTCCGGTTCCTGAATTTCTTTTCCCTTTTCTTCATTTTAGTGTTAAGGCGATGGGAAGAGAATTTACGTGCCATTCAAATCCTTTCAAGTGTACAATTCTCCAGTTTCGAGAGGGATTTAAAGTAAAAAAATGGTCACACACTTTTTCAAGACACTTATTTTTAAAGTAAAATTTAAATGGTAATTTGAAAACTTTGAAGTGTCGAATATAATGAAAAAAAAATCATTTTTATTTACTAATATTTTTGTAAGTCCGATATTTCGCTAATACATAACCTCATCAGGGCCGACCCCCCCGCACACAGATATATATATATATATATATATATATATATATATATATATATATATATATATTGATTTTTGGGGGGAGACAAAATTTCACAATGGCTCAATAAAGACCAATTAATATATTAGATATTAAAAATATAAGAAAAATGAATAATGGCTCGCAAACCGGGTTTCGTTCCTCGGTCATCACAACTAAGTAGAGGAAAAATGACAATGTAAAAAATTGTCATCAATACAGCTAGATTGGTACATAAATATGATTGAATAAATAAATAAACCGGCAAAGAATTACATAGAAATCAAATGAAATCCTAAAATATTTGCTTTTTTCCCCATAAAAACAGAAAATCTCAAGGATAATGGAATTTATTTCAAGGGTTTTTAATGGAAAGGCGAGGGCGACGTGCTAGGATCGCGAGCATGCCCTCCCTAAGTTATTTATAAGCTGCTCGCAGATAGCAGACCATATCTTTTGTTCATAACGTCAAAAGGTGAAAAGTTTGCATAAAGAATATTTTATCATAAGTGAATACGCACACACACACACACACACACACACACACACACACACACACACACCCACAGATATATATATATATATATATATATATATATATATATATATATATATATAAAATAAAAGTTACAATAAGTTTACTAAGGTAATCAAAATGGTAAACTTAAAATATATTATAAATATTAAAGAGTTAATATTTACAAGTAAAATAAACTCAGCCAGATATAAAAAGCTCAATAAAACCGAAAAGGAATTATTTTATAAATCATTTGTTCATATATATATATATATATATATATATATATATATATATATATATATATATATATATATATATATATATACTAGCAACCTCCTCCTTGTATTGCCCGTCGTAAAATAAGTTTAAATATATTTTGATGAATGTAGATTTCGTATTAATTATTAAACTAGCGGCGGTGAGTGGCGTGCCAGGGTATTTGGAGGTGTGTGTTTAGCAAAAAAAAAAAAAGGTTAGAAAGCAGGCTCGAACCCTTACAGCGATTGAGGAAAAGAACGTGAAAAAATAATAGTGAATCAAATGAGTTGGTAATAAACATTTATCCTTTTTGAGAATATTTACACAGAGACGAAATAATAAAAAAAAAGCATTTAGAGAGAATGGTTGACTCTAACTCGAGACATTTGGTAATTAGTCTTTCCTCTTTACCATTAGGCATTAGAGGAAAGTGGAACAATGAGTTGGTTATTAACTTAAGAATCACAAGAGTCGGCGCAGAAATGAAAGTTGCTTTGAAACCTGGCCGAGGGCCAGTTAAACTTTCCGCTTTCAGTTGTGGTATCTATTTTCTTTCCTACTAAAGCAAATTAAACACAAGGTCGTCTATAATGTGCGGAAAAAACAAGGCCCACTTTAATGGGGGGGGGGGCACTCTGGTAGTATTCAAATTAATAGTAATTGGCTCAGTATGAAGATCTTCCCCTACACTGACCAAGAACCAATTACATAACTGACACTACTCGGTTGGAATGCAAGGCGCCAGGCGTTTGCATGCGATTTTTTTCCGCCGTTTATTTGGGGGGGGGGACAAAAAGCCGACACTACAGGAAGACGGAAATGCTTTTAAAAGTCGATCAGAACAAAGATTGAGATGATATCCGTTTGCGAAACATTTTCTAAAATCGTGAAAAGTTGGCGTATTAGTTATTCTACATGACCGTCTTAAGGTTTTGGTTTCGATCTCAGCTCGAGAATTGTTTTATTATTACTTATGAGAAGTAAACTGTAAAGAAAAATATGATACTCGCTTCCACATGTGTTAGTTTCTGCATAGATGTATATAATAATAACGGTAATAATAAAAATAAAATGACTGATTTATTTGAAAATCAATATTAATTTGCATCGAAAAGAGATAAACACTTGACGCAATGTTTTTCTTTTAAAACTTTAAGATAATAAGTGATGAATTGTATTTTTGTGTATTAGTAGGTGTAATGTTCTATACTTCTGTGTTATTTTCACAACATCCTGACCGATGTAGTTCAGTTTTGTTGTTTTTTTTTGTTTGTTTTTTAGTTATATAACTCGGGAATAATTCTATCGAACTCAGGCACAGAACACTTTATTTTATCAAGCAATCAAACATGTAAGTTGTGACCGCATAATCGTCTTAAATAATTCGCAATGATATTCTTACTACGGCACGCACTAAAGAGTTAACCTTCAAGTTTCCGAATAACTGTCCCTTATATCTAAATTTGTGTGTTGTATATGTAAGAGGACATCACCCAGTAATTAGAAAAAAATAATTAGGGTCGATGATAATTAGTATCAATAGAGAATGCTAGAATGGAACTCAGAGCATCAAATGTTTAAAGGAATACATATTCTCATTAGATACGATTTCAAGAATATAGCGAATATCTTATTATAGTAGAAATGGCTATAAAACAAAGATAGGTGAAAGCAGAGAGAATGGGACAATTGTAATAAAGAATATTCATATGGCGGAAGCATATGCAGTATCCAAGTGCAAACCAGGCACGTTTTGCCGCGTTCTGACGTAATAAAGAAATATATAATCAATATATGCAGTTAAGTTAGACTAGAGTATGAAAGTAAGTCAGAGAGGAGGGGTAAGAGTTCAGTTCGAGTTGAGTTAGCCTAAGTCCCTTTCGGAAGTAAGGCAGAGAAGATAAAGCAATGTAGTAATTCTGCCAGGCATCGAATTCCCATCATTCCTTTCCCCAGCTGGAAATAGATGTCTTCATATTGTTATGTAAGCATCTGTCTTAGTTTCTTATCAACCACAAGGTAATGTATTTTTCTTTGCCTTGTATAATGCTATTTATATGAAACCTTTTCCAAAGTGTTGACTGTATCTCCTTCATAAACCATGTATCTACCCATCCTTGTTTAAAGAACTATTCATTTACACCTCTCTTCGCATCTCTTTATTTCTCCTCTATTATAAACTAGCCTGGGTGGTTGTCCGGTGTCTCCGTGTGTTTGAAGATGTGTGTTGAGCAAATTTACACAAAAAAGTGATAGTAGTCAGGCGGGCTCAAACCCGCACAACGAAGGAGGAAAAGATTGTGTAAAAAAACGTGACGTCATTGCTGTTGCGTCCATCGCCCAACTAGAAGTGACGAAGTTTTAAATTAGGGCTAGAAAATGGAAAAAGGGGATGGCTTTCGAAAATATCGCCGAAAAAAAACACCCGTTACTTTCAATAATTGGCCAGTTGAGGGTAAATATTTAATATTTGGGGTCGGGTTTTCGATATTTGTTGTCCGAAGACTCCAGCTGTACATTGATACTGATCTCGTGAAAATCTGTCCACTCTTTCGAAAAATTTAGGCCGACATACAAACATACGTATATATATTGAAACAGGTGAGATTTATATTATAGATGCCTTCTCATCGCTATATGTACACATCGCTACACATCATTAGTTAAAATTTTATTTCATACGATAGAATACATTCGATGACGGTTGCTGGTTTCACCAGCATAAACATAGTAAGCATACCACTATAAAGCATGCAATAAATGCATACGTTCTCTGTTTGCTTAAGATATAAGTGTTATCCAAAAGCGCCACAGTTTTCTAAAATAACACAAATCTAGAAAATCCTCTTATACTTCTATGTACGAGAAACGTTACAAAATTAATGTCTCATATTTTATAATGACCCAATGCATAAGTACGTATTTCAATTTACATTATAATTAAGAGACTAATTCATTCAAGACGTGATATTATTTCACCTTGTTGCAGTTATTAATAGTATGTGACTGTAAGAAACCACCTCAGCCATGCATGCTCGTGAGATGGAAAAATACGTAATTAAATTGAAGGAAAACTAATTATGGGTGTGAAGGAGAAGCTCATTTTTAGTACCATTTCCGTCATCCTAATTCTTTATTTTGAGTGAAAAAAATAGGGGTTTTTACTTTTTTAAACAACCATCGTAATAACGTCTAACCGCTTACGAATGTTGAGTGCCAACTCAGTAATAAATATTAATAAATTTGCGAGTTGGATAATGTGGAAACAGTATGAGGATTTCTACCGATATTTTACATGTTGCGACCTTTAACCAAATCTGTACGGTAGGATCATGTTGACACATTAGATCGCCGAGGTGTTGCAACGGTAGGCCTGTCCACTTCTAAATTTTGTAATACTGGGATCTGTATTCGCTCTTAAGCCTGAAGAGTAACAAAAGCCGTGATTATTTTTCCACATATGCTGCATGGAGGACTCGATCTCGTTCTAACAAAATAGGTTAATGAAGTTAGGAAAAGTGTCGCCATCGCTAGTCGCGCAAGTTTAATGAACGCATTTACAAACCCTGGCATTAAAAACAGAAGGTAGTAAAAAAAAATATATACAATTATAAACAGTGCGAAAACTTTTGCGATTTCTCTAATGACCGAATTAGACAATTAAACCCGCGGTTTTTTAAAATATTTTTTGTATTTTTATTTACCATTATTTTTTTTTTGTTAATGTTATTGCATCTTGTTTTTATTGCTAATTTGTAAGTTTTCCCTTGTAACTTCTAACACGTGAAAAAACAGCAAAAATTAGATGAGATGAAAGGTCTATAAACTTAATTTCTTCTTTTTATATTACTATTTCGTGTTGTAGAACCGCGTTTTTCTTTTTCTTTTTTTTTCATTTATTTGTGTTCTTTATCTTGTTTCTGTCTTTTTTTCTGTTGCTGGTTTTTCTGTTGCTGGTTTTTCCTCGTAACTTTTAAAGTGGTTGAAAAAATTTACATGTCATATAAAACACACAAAAATATCGTAAATTATTAGAATGTTCGAAAAATACTGACCGAGTTTTAACCTAAATCTTAAAAGCTTCTTAAACGTGTTTTATTCCTAATGCTATAAGCTCTGTTTTAAATAACCCATTATTCTAGCATAAATAATACATATGATGCATGTTTATTTTTGAGATGAGGATTTGTAATTATTTTTTTGTATTATTTTGACTATGATTCTCATCTTAGTTGTTTTTTTTTGTTTTGTCTTTTTTTACAACATTTCGGTCGATGTAACCTCCGTTGATTTTTAGATGCATGAAAACTGGATCTTATTGGTGAATAGTGAAAAAATGTTTGGTTTATTAGCTTTCCCAACGAACATAGCCGTTAGAAATTTAAAATACAAATAGCGCCAAGTCTTTTTATTTGTTTGTTTTATATTAAACACTCCGGATCCATTCCAGTTTTTTGATATGATGAATTTATATATTTGAGATGTGGATTTATAATTTTTTTTTGTATTATTTTGTGCTATGATTCTCATCTTGGTTGTTTTGGTGTTGTTTTTTTCACTAATCGCCAATAACATCCAGTATGAATACACTTGAAGATGGTCGGAGCTTACATCGACCGAAACGTTGTAAAAACCCCAACTAAGATGAGATTTATAGACCAAATGATACAAAAAAAATTATGGTACATGTTCCAAACGTTGTTTTTATTCATGGATGCTGTAATTTCGAAAAAAATATTGATGGGATTTGTGTGTTACTTGCAATCGTTGTAAGCATAAGAGAGTTTCTTACGTGAATTAGGAGGCAGGTTTAAAAGGCGATACACCTATTTTATATGCTGGTGCTTCAAGACAAACACGAATTAGAGAAGGGATTTCGAATGCAGCAGTTCTATGAAAGAAGCTATTAGAATAGAACGCTTTCAAACATATGAGAGTCCATATAGTAAAAGTTTATGTTCTAAATGTTTGTCGGATTATTCAAGTGTTGCTAGCTGAAAGTAAGAACAAGTTCATAGCGTTTATAGGAGTGCATTCCATTGGAGTACTTGTCAGTATAATCACAGAAATGCAACACTGTAACACTTTGAGAGAAGCAAAATCAAGGTAGAAAATGCGGGACCTATTAGAATCAAGATCTGTTCTTGGAGTCTCTTAGTGAAAATGATTAGTGATGAACACGGCAAGACAATACTCAGGGAATACGACGATGGCGGCTTTCTAAAGCTGTTTGATATTGTCAGGTTTCTCAATTTCTCTATTATATAAATAGGAACTTGCCTTACAAACTTGGCATTATATCTAATCGAAATAATTGTAAATCTGAATGTTAAGCAGTGTCGAGGAAGTTTTTTAACCATTAGACAGGGTAATATTTTCTAGGGAAATTAGTGGTTGGAGTATTTCGTAAGTAAATTAATAGGAGCAATGTAGTTATTATTTTTATATCATCAACATCAACACGACTTTCACTCACAACGGATTATTACGGTACACATTTTCTGTGCACTACAGTTCTTTGCAAATTTGAGAGAACAACAGGAAAACACCTCTGATGATTCAATAAAGGATCCGGCTTATTTATACAGATTCCAGGGTTCGATACAATGGTTTCTGGGTCCGATTAACCTCTCAAAAACATCGGAAGCTGTATCAACGGAAACATTGAAAAAATTGTGAAGATGTGCAAGAACAGAGCTAATAATTAAAATATCCCAAATCATGAATTCTCAAAAGTCGTAAACGGTTAATCATGAAAAACTTCCTGTTGACTTTGTCCAATTTTTTTCCTGAATTCAAACGTCGGTAGATGTTTATGAACCAGTTCGTTCATTGAGAGCAAACCGAAATTTCCACTCTCATATAAAAGTCACTGTGTGTGTGTGGGGGGGGGTCTGCCCTAAAACGTTCCGAAACGGCGAATCCTATGCTTTGGAAATTTCACATAAAGGTAGTGTATATGTCTGGCAATATTCTCAGATTTGTTTTGTACATAAACTCGTCCGATGATTATCGAGAATCTAAAAAAATACAATAAAAAACTTGTCTTCTCTCTCTTAAAAGTTAAAAAGAACAATTTTTTAAAGGAAATATTTTGCGTTACACCGTTTAAGGAAAACAACAATATCTCAGGAAATAATTTTCAAACATCGAAAACACTCATCTTAAATATGGTCCTTCTCCTTTATAGATAAAAGAGGAATTTTACATAGAAATATGATATGTTGCACCAGCCAAGGACTATGATAAAAGCTCAGTAAATCATTTCCCATAAAAAAGCATAAATTGTAATCTGGAGAAATTGCTCAGTGGTAGAGCATTCGACCATACATCGAATGATCTTTTGTTGAACCCCGATGTGCCTTACCATTTTATTTATTTATTTTATTAATAAATCCAATTTACGATAAAAGATACTCTACCATTTAAAATAGCTGCAAATCTTTTCTTTGTTCTTATATTTTAAAACAAAGCATTAATCAAAAGTGACATTCCATGATACATCAAACCAAAATATCAGCTGACATGATATAGTTAACAAACACGGACGACATTTTTATGAATAACATTTTCATTATTTTCATATATGCTTTTATTTTTTACCGAATTAATATACCAGGCAGATCATTTCTCGTAGTATATAATAATCAAAAGAGGATTAGTCATATAATAATGCATACATTTAAATATCATGTTTAAGCGTATTGTACGACCAGACAACGCCATGTGTCTAGTTAGTGTAATTATAAAACCCAGATCTTTTGAATACGATATATTAGAACATCACTTATAAAAATACATGGTCAGTTGAAAAACAAACTTTTACGTTGATTATATACCTACAGGGAGAGAAATATACGCATCCCTACCTATTGGTGTAGCCGTAGGAATTCTCCGCAGCAGAGCTAGAAAAATTGAGGCAATACTCTAATTGTGCCTCAATGCATAGATGACTTGGAAAAAGCAATTTTAAAAGAGATATTCTGAAAACTGAAGGTTTAATTCTTTGCACGGTCGACAGTTAAGCACGGTTACCAATTGCTTATAATCTCTATCGTCATGGCTGATGCATTAAAGCACACTACCTCCCTGAATTAAATAAATGGCTCCACTAACATTTCCGACAGAAACCTGTCTGAGTTTGACAAGATACACCTGAAGAAAGTTGTAGACCACATCGACCGAAACGTTGTGAACATTACACTAAAGATGAGAACAGGACTCCGAAGAATGAAAATAATACTAATAAACAATACTCTTCTAAAAAAATTCTGAAACCCATCTCGTTTTAATTACTAGATTTGCATTGTGCCTGCATGCATACAACACACACTAGATACTAGAATAATTATTTAAAATGTTTGCCATCGTTAGGATATTTTACACGGAAAATGTTTACATAAAATAAAGTCAAATTCAAATTTTTATCGTAAGAAAACTTAATCCAAGTAAAAAAAAAAAGCGAAAAACTAAATGTGAATTTGCATATTGCTAAATATTAACGCCTGCACTATATTGGTACGAGGAGCGTTCAAAAAGCAATATATCTATATTCCACCCGAATGAATAAGCGGGAATTGCACATTACTTCCATGTGATTAATGAACCTATACATTGCTGCCCAGAAATCTTTATCTCTCTGTTTAACATATTGACAATGTGAGATTATAAAGAAAGTAATACATCAATCTATCTAACCGTATAAGAGCCAGCTGTACCTTACAATGAAGCGTTCTTGCTGTATCTGAGCAAGAGTTGTTCAGCGCGTCTTCTCCCGCCTTTATAATGTTCAAAGCCGGCTTCGAAACCTAGTAGGTTATGCTCCTTTGTCTTCTCTGTAACCTCTTTTCCACGTAATTTTCATGGCAATTCCTCGACTGAACTACGATATATGCCCCCCGCTGTCCAAAACTTTTACACAAATACCAGCTACAACTACTATAAAAAATTTCGCCTATTCTATAAATGACCCTTAATCTAAACCCAAATTTCCTGAATAAAACTTATTTCCCAGAACTGCCGGCGTTTGGAACACATTTTAAGCTGCTTCTTGGTTGATTACAGCATTGGGGATTTCAAATTCAATGTATACAAGTTCTTATTGAGCCGTTCCCATAAAATAATAAGAGCCCATTCAATGCAAACCATTAACGATACTTCACTTTATAGTTATTAATCCTCATCATTGTGTGGCTGTCTGGCCTTGTTAAGTGGTAGCTCTCAAGCAAAAGATAAAATACTATGGACGTTAGCCTATTACTATACTGAAGTATGTTTTTAAAAAAGTGAAGTAATCCGTCTATTAATTTATTGCGGACTATCACTCCCAGTTTCTAGTTGTTTCACAATGTTTCGACAACCTATTTCTGTTGCCTTTGTCAGGTTGTAAACCGCGACGGCATAAGAACGACAAATCTCCTAACTGTATCAATTACTGCCTTTCATAGTTGTTATTGTTTCCTCACTTTTTTGGCCAACTAAGCCTCTGGCAGGCTTAGGGTAGGATTGAAACCGCTATCCCCAGGGGATTCTCTTCTGAAACCGTAGAAATTCAACATGTTTCCATTGCGCCGAAGAGCGATTAAGATTTGATTTTTTTTTCTTAAAAATCCACGTTTATTTGTTATCTGATCTTCCATTGTCGGGCCCGTACCGAATGGTATACTGTTTAATTCATTGTTCATATTAAGTTGATTATACTGTATTACTTATCCATACCTAAATGATGAGGATAATAGTCCGCAATAAATAAACGGATACAACTAGAAGATGATGACAGAGTCCACAATAAATAATTGGATGAAAAATACAAATTACTCATACCAAGAAGAATTTCAATTAATTGAATAATTAAGTGAATTTAATGCATATTTATACCAAAAGAAAACATACCGGAAGTAATATAAATTACAAACAGAATGCCATCTGGTAGATCAGGCTTTATATTAAATATGACCATATAAAATACGAATGGTGTTCCCAAAGTAATATACCATGTCATTTATAGATCAAAGTAAATTAAAAATTGCGTTTTTGTGATTACAAAACATGGGTATTTATAACCTTAAATGCTCATCTCTCTGTTGCAGATATTGTCGTGTGAGATTCTGAAAAACATATCTGCCATGGATATGCGTAAAAAACAGATATGTGTCATTTTATGCCTATAAGACGCGTAATGAGTATGGTGGTTTCTATGTAGAAAAATAAATCCTGGGACGCAAATTGTTGCTCGTTTTAATTGTACAAATCTCATTTTCGAAGCGCTGCCCCTTTTTGAGAAGAAACTTATAGAAAACTTTCGTCTTGGAACTATCCTTTTACATGTTTAGTATTTGTACTGCGTGTGTTGTATTGTATGCCTGTTTTAAACTACTTAACCCCAATTTCTATAATCAGCTGTTACTTAGCGCGTTTTCGCTTCAGACATAAATCATTTACTTCTGTCTTTGTCAACTCAGTTTCGCTCTCTTGATTTCCCCAGTTCATATTTTACCGATTTGAGCCTCCTTCCAGCGATCTCCGATGTCATGGGACTTCATCTCACCAGATCTGCACTCAGTTACAGCTAGAATTACATATGTTGATACTTGACATTTACAAGGCGTTACATTCAATTTTGGGTTTCATCTCTAAATTAAACCCTTCAAAGTGATTGCATCAAATTACAAACCGAGATCTCTCTTTTTTTAATATTCTGACGTTTATGAATAACCTGAACGAAGTACAATTCTTTGAGGGGTTCGAATTTATTTGTGATATATGTTAGGATGCAGTCGAGCAGCTATATAAAAAAGTTGTGTTTGTCAGTTTATTGTCTGTTTATCTGCTTCGCGGTCTTTCACGCTATAATTAAAAACAGCTATCCAAAAGCAAAATAGAAATATAATTTGGATGCTTCTTAGACAGTAACATCACGGGATTATACTTCCCATTATAAGTAAACTCTAAGCAAATATTTAAATAACATAGAACTCAAATAATATCCGTTCTTTACGGCTACAAGGCACTGGCTTATACGAAAAGATGAAGACTTTTTTTTTTCTAAGTGGTGTTGTCTTTATTAACAGAACTAAGCAGGATATATATTATTTGATTAGAACTCATTATTGAGATTAGGATGTTGTTAATTTATTACATTGCCGACTGTTATTCTCATATTTTAGTTGCCGTTTCACGACGTTTTGCCCAACTATTCGTCGAGCCTTCGGAAGGTGGTGGTAACCGTTAAGGGATAGAAACTCCGAATCTTTTAACTGCATCCTCGGCAATTACCACCTTCCGTCGTTGTTGTCGTCTCGTCACGTTTTGGAAAAGTAAGCCTGTGGGCGGATGGCAGAAATTGTCGAGGATGCAGTTAGAGGATTCGGAGTTCCTATCACGTTACGGTTACCAGCATCTGACGAAGGCCAGACGAATAGTTGGCCGAGACGTCATGAAACAACAACTAAAAAGATGAGAATATAATAAACTAATAAGATGAGAATAATTGTTCGCAATATAGTAAACTAATCAGAATACTCGATTTTTAGGATGGCTTCGCGTCTTGCATTCAAGTAAGATCAACAGACCTCTCATAGATATACCATAACACATATAAAGAGATGTACGTAAACTATTAACCATAATACGAAGGGAACAGGTTGGCCCAACACGGCCTACTGTCGGAAGAGCGAGACTCCTCCGCTACAAAACAGGTTGCTTAAAACAATTTAGCTGCAACACATTACGTGCTGAACAGGTCGATCGAATCGCTTTATATTAGATACGAAACGTCTGAGTTCTCTGGAAGAATGGCGCAGTTACAAGTGAAGACCAACTCATCTAAATATATGGACTTCCATAAAGAAAGACGAAGATGGAAACCCCACTCCTCACAAATGTGTTCGTTCGTTACAGAAACAATCGCCTCAAAAATCCGCTGATCTTCGCACCGAAGAACAATACCGCATCGTCTTTCACTACACACGATCTGCCAAATGGCCTCCTGCCGTTTTCTCTACACCAGCGAACGCCAACTTATTTCCATATGGCTGAGTTCACCTCTCGCCAATCCTTGTATCTACGAGATCGAGTTTATCATAAGACTTATTCACCGTAATGGCGGTGTTTCTTCCTTCGGATCAATTACTGCTCTGCAAGCAAGACACAAACGGACCCGCTTACGTCGAGAGCTAAGGTCAGTCTCACTGTCATTTCTACAAGAGATTAATCAGCGATTAAAAAATTCTAAACAACTATAATAACTCCGAAATTCTACACAACTATAATAACTCCACAAGTTCTACATTTCTATAACAACTACGAAATTCTACACTACTATAATAACTCCAAAAGGTCTACACGGCCAAGAGATCTACATTTCTATATTAAGTTCTACACTACTATAATGACTAAAATATTCTACACAACTATAATAACTTAAATATTCTACACAACTATAATAACTTAAATATTCTACACTACTATAATAACTTAAATAATCTACACAACTATAATAACTTAATATTCCACACTACTATAATAATTTAAATATTCTACACTACTATAATAACTTAAATATTCTACACTACTATAATAACTTAAATATTCTACACAACTATAATAACTTAAATATTCTACACTACTATAATAACTTAAATATTCTACAAAACTATAATAACTTAAATATTCTACACTACTATAATAACTTAAATATTCTACACAACTATAATAACTTAAATATTCTACACTACTATAATAACTTAAATATTCTACACTACTATAATAACTTAAATATTCTACACTACTATAATAACTTAAATATTCTACACTACTATAATAACTTAAATATTCTACACTACTATAATAACTTAAATATTCTACACTACTATAATAACTTAAATATTCTACACTACTATAATAACTTAAATATTCTACACAACTATAATAACTTAAATATTCTACACCACTATAATAACTTAAATATTCCACACTACTATAATAACTTAAATATTCTACACTACTATAATAACTTAAATATTCTACACAACTATAATAACTTAAATATTCTACACTACTATAATAACTTAAATATTCTACACAACTATAATAACTTAAATATTCTACACCACTATAATAACTTAAATATTCCACACTACTAAAATAACTTAAATATTCTACACAACTATAATAACTTAAATATTCTACACTACTATAATAACTTAAATATTCTACATAACTATAATAACTTAAATATTCTACACTACTATAATAACTTACATATTCTACATAACTATAATAACTTAAATATTCTACACTACTATAATAACTTAAATATTCTACACAACTATAATAACTTAAATATTCTACACTACTATAATAACTTAAATATTCTACACTACTATAATAACTTTAATATTCTACACTACTATAATAACTTAAATATTCTACACCACTATAATAACTTAAATATTCCACACTACTATAATAACTTAAATATTCTACACAACTATAATAACTTAAATATTCTACACTACTATAATAACTTAAATATTCTACATAACTATAATAACTTAAATATTCTACACTACTATAATAACTTAAATATTCTACATAACTATAATAACTTAAATATTCTACACTACTATAATAACTTAAATATTCTACATAACTATAATAACTTAAATATTCTACACTACTATAATAACTTAAATATTCTACATAACTATAATAACTTAAATATTCTACACAACTATAATAACTTAAATATTATACACTACTATAATAACTTAAATATTCTACACAACTATAATAACTTAAATATTCTACACTACTATAATAACTTAAATATTCTACACTACTATAATAACTTAAATATTCTACACTACTATAATAACTTAAATATTCTACACTACTATAACTTAAATATTCTACACTACTATAATAACTCAAAAACATTCCACACTACTATTAGAACTCAAAAATTCTACACTACTATAATAACTCAACAAAGTCTACACTATTATAATAACCCCAAAAATTCTACATTACAATAATAATTCCAAAAATTATATTCTACTATAATAATTCCAAATTTAAGGGTTAAAGGGGAATTTAGTTAAATACTCTTGAATTTACCTATCTGATGTACAGAACATTGCCAATCTATGAAACGGGCACATTGATTTCTGAAAATTTGATTAAAGTAAAATTAAACAAACACATGAATTATATAAAAGAAAACACGTCATTTTAAGCGGTACATGATATAAAGTAATTATAAGCACAGCGTTCACAAAAAAAGTTTAATAATTGTATGAAGAAAACAGTTTTTTAACCATATTCATATTTCCGTGTCTCGCAGTGCATAAGGCACTCAAGCTCCTGCAATTTTTTTTATCTTGAATCCAGATATATTTCTTATAATTTTTTTGTCTGTCCTATCATGCTTTCAATCAAGTGTCCACTGAAACACTTAATAATATTTAGTTCTCTTTGGGGCAATAAGTACAAACATACTCTGATGCATCTTGAATCTAAACGTTGGTATTGGTAATTCTCCACGTTTTTTATGTGAATGACATTCTATAACCATCTTCTATTTTGATACTAAAATAAAAGGAAAACTAGATTTGAATTTTTGAGAGAATAATAATAATACCATTAGAAATTAACTAACGGATAAGGAAGCATGTTGTGGTCCAAATGATGTTTAATCTAAATACAGAATAACCGAAGTGAGCCAATACCTATTTAGCTGCACCATGTCTTACGACAAGAACTATCGACACCGACGGTCAAATATAGCACTCTTTTAAGGGTGTTGAAGTCAAACAATCTCACTGCGGAACACGTAAAAATAAAGATAAAAAATAAATTTGATCAGAGGAAATAACG
>NC_136515.1:14063559-14131059 GCF_053919585.1 Euprymna scolopes
AGCAATTAAATTAAGTTTAGTTTCAACTCTATTCTTTGATTTCATTTTACTATTTTTTATTTAAATATAAATATATATATATATATACACTTGTGCCCGATATTATTCATACCCCCCTTGAAAATTGAGTTTATTAGGTGTAACTTTGTAAGAATTTATTGTTTACGTCCATATTGATACATATTCTTAATAAACCTCTTCTGATCATTTTCGTCATTTTAAAATCTCGGGATACTTGTAATAAAAGAAATATACAGCTATTTATAAAATCTGCAATGTTCAAAAATAATCATACCCCCTTATTTTTTCAGTATTAATCGAGTTTCTGACTGTTTGTTTCCTGTTTGATTCTTATTTTGAATGCTTTTATACAACCTTTGATTAATTTCATTTCGTTTTTTGAATTTTTCAGAAATTAAAATATCAACTGAAAACCAATAAAAGAATAAAAATTGTTAGAATGGGGAAGAAAAAAGAGCTTAGTAATGATCTTAGGACTAAAATTGTGAATTCACATAAGGATGGTTTAGATTACAAGTCAATGTCCAAGAAATTTGAGGTCCCTACAGCAACAGTACAGAGCATCATCAAAAAATTCCAGAGCCACCACACAACAAACAACTTGATTGGTAGAGGAAGGAAAAGGAAACTGTCTGCTAGAGCCACCAGGAATATTGTAAGAAGTGTTAATGCAAATCCAACCACCACTACTAAGGACATTTTAGAAAATCTGGAGTCTTCTGGCATAAAAATATCAAGGCAAACATTGCAAAGGACTCTGCATGAAAATGGTCTGAAAGGAAGAAGATCAAGAAGGACTCCATTGCACACCGGAAAACACCTTGCAGCACGTCTAAAGTTTGCTAGGACCCATGTGAATTTTCCAGAGTCCGTTTTCTCAAGTATTTTGTGGACTGACGAAACAAAAATTGAATTGTTTGGCCATATGGATGCTTCTTACGTTTGGAGGAAGAAAGGAGAAGCTTACAACCCAAAGAACACCATACCCACGGTGAAACATGGTGGTGGTAGCCTAATGTTTTGGGGCTCCTTTTCGGCTAGTGGTCCAGGTAGTTTGGTCAAGATAGATGGAACCATGAAGAAGGAGCAATATTTGGAGATACTCCAGAAAAAAATTAGACAGGATGTGGAGAAGCTCCATTTAGGACCAAACTGGGTCCTTCAACAGGATAATGATCCAAAACATACTGCCAAAATAGTCAAGAAATGGTTTGAGGATAATCAAATTAATGTTTTGAATGGCCTAGCCAGAGTCCCGACCTGAACTATATCGAAAACCTCTGGCACATATTGAAAACTGAGGTTAAAAAGCGGAAACCTAGAAATTTGAGGGATTTGGAGAACTACTGCATTGAAGAATGGTCAAAAATCAGTATTGATGCTTGTAAAAACCTTGTTGATAAATATCCAAAACGGTTACAGGCAGTTATTAAGAATAAAGGGCATGCTATTGACTATTAGTAAGAGAGGTATGAATAATTTTGAACTAGTGCCATTATTGTTTTTCTTTGTATAATGTTTCAAACTTGCATAAATTATTTATTTGTTGAGTTTAAATTAAATGCTTATGCTTGATTTATTGTTTGCAATCCCTTTAATATTGTCTAGCTTCTGGTTTGAGCAATATTCTTATGGAAATCTCAAAGATCCGAGGGGTATGAATAATATCGGGCACAAGTGTATATATATTATATATATATATATATATATATATATATATATATATATATATATATATATACTGTGTGTGCACAAATTAAGACTTCAAGTCAAGGTGTTGCTGGCAACAAAAAGTGTATTTACTTTTACATTACAATTGTTTCAATGTCCAGTTCGAGAATTTCAAGCATTATATCGTTTGAAAATTTTCAAAAACCACAATTTCTTCAGACATTATGAAAAAACACCTTTTTGCAATCTAGCATTTTTTGAATAGGAAGAAAAAAGGGCGGATCCCTTACGGAAAAAAGCATGTGAGAAATATTTACCTCGGTTTTGGTTAGGGAAAAGCCTATTTAAATATTAATGCATCGCCTAATTTTCGTATCCTTATTTCAAACAGAGTCATGGGAAGTTTATACGGAGAGCCCTAAGCCATTAAAATTTGTTTATATATATATCCCATTTGTTGGGTTCCTAAATTCTGGTATTTACAAATGATTGATGTTTTGTAAAAATATAATTTTTTTAAATTTTGTTTCTATATTTATATTATGGCAGTAACAACCTTGTAAAGACGTTACGGTTAGTTTTAGTTTTGTATTAGTGGCAAGTAATGTTTATATGTTATCGTTCTATTGGTACATGGATGTATTACCATTTCAGGTTTAGAATTTGATTGAATATGAGAATTAAAAAAAATGGGTGTATTAAATATATGTAAATTTGTAGTGCATTTTGTCTTAAGTGTTCTAATCTAGTTACTGTCTGAAAATTCATTGTCATTCTACTTGAAAAATGTGTTTATGTCGTTACTTAGGATGATTTGAAGGGAAATAATCCAATTATGTTGTTGACCACTGCTAGTTAATTCTGTTTGAAACTAAGTCGATTGTGTTTCTTATAATGATTAAAGGGAGGTCATTCAGACCGTTTGCTTTTTCGGTCCATTTATTACTAGAAGGTGACTTTGATGTAATAATTAATTTAATCAGATAGGTCCATAACGTGTTGCATGGCTTATTTAACAAATGAAGTATATAAATTATGTTTTTGATCTAAAGGAATAGGTTTTGTTTAACTCGCATCTGTTATTAATCACTTATGCGTCTCCTGTAATATAATTCATGAATGGTGTTCTTGGGGGTCTACATAAATAATGTCTTCTAATTATTATTCTGATAGCAAAACCACCCATGGTTCAAAATGTGATTTACTCCGGTGGTAAGATGTCTACTCCTGCATTTATGGGTAAAAAAACACTTAGACCATGGAGTAACGTAGGAGAAAAAGTAAGTCAGCATGGATTCTTCCAACCTAGGGTGTGAGATGACAAAATCAATTGAGTTACTATTTAAATTAATTTACAGCCCTCAATCACTAATGTAATTTTTAATAATTACTAGATTAATTGCTGAGTTGTTTTATTGATTTGAAGATTGTGTTACTTATTTCACCATTAATACTGCTACGACTGAATACAAGAATCCTTGCTGTTATGGAGAAAAAATCATTGATGAGGTATATACTTTATTTATATTTCTTACCCGGTTAAGAAGAAAGGAAACTATATTCGTATGTAAGATTTGGATTCTTCATTTATATTGTAACACCTATTTAACTCTACATTAAAATTTAATCCTGGCATCCCATGAACCTTATTGTTGTAAAAAGGGTGTACCTCAGTTACATTTAAGGCGTGACAGCAGAAATCTCTTTCTATGAAGGCATCCCTGTATGGCGTCAAGTGCGTTTATTCATAAAGTCTGAAGAAATGATGGTTTTTGAAAAATTTCGAAAGATATACTGCTTGAAATCATCGAACTGGACATTGTGAAAATTGTAACGTAACATGAAATACACTTTTTTGTTGCCATCAGCACCTTGTCGTGACGTCTTGATTTTGCACAAACAGTATATTAGTGTTCAATCACAAAATGTGATAATTGTAATGCTTAATTCCTAATCAACCATTTTTGACTTAAAACCTATCGGTATAATACAATTTAGTGAATTACACAAACTCAGTATATTACATATGAGTCTCTCTCTCTCCATCTCTCTCTCTCTCTCTCTGTATATATATATGCACATACATATATTTATATATATATATATATATATATATGTTGCCGTGAATACATATAAATACAAAATAATAGCACTAACAGAAATATGAGGTGTTTGTGTCGGAAATAACTGCAATTGCGTTACAGGTGATATATATTCCACCTATCAAAGATTTACGTGGTTTCCATGTGGTCTTAAATGCTACCAAACACAAAATAATTTATTTACTGTGATTGAACCCCTGAAAATTGTTACAACCCCGTTTTTGTGCAAAATGTGGGGTCCCGCTCAATTAAAAAGAATGATGAGAAACGAAAATTAAATGGCGCTTTTCTCTTTTGATGTTTGCGATATTATCACTTAATATGCAAAGCAAATGCTTCAGTTTTAAATTTTTAATCGTAGTCGGATTTTTTTTATGGACTGGGCTGCATATTCCATAATATAGTGAGGGTTTTTATTGGTTGTTAATAGGTTCGAATGAAGCATTCCTAGAGAGTTGTCTAAAGGAGATATTTAACAAACTTGACCTACAAAAATATTGAATTGCTGTAAGAGATTAAAATGTACG
Source organism: Euprymna scolopes (assembly GCF_053919585.1). Lineage (NCBI taxonomy): Eukaryota > Metazoa > Mollusca > Cephalopoda > Sepiida > Sepiolidae > Euprymna > Euprymna scolopes. The sequence goes on from NC_136515.1 coordinate 14,067,881, forward strand.
ACAAAATATAACAAAATATTCTACAAGGAATTAAAGAAACCACTATTAACAAATCCAGCCCTTTTTTGCTTCCCCATTAGATGGCCCAAAAGTGGTTGATATGTCGTGAACAAAACAAAATGAATAATAGATTGGGTTGATTTTTTTTTTATTTGGACGTTGGGTATAGCAAGTCCATTAAGCAGTCTCGTGTGCTTTGGAGTCGAGAGTGTTTAATGTAATGATGACGGATTTTAGAATAACTAGCAGTAAACAAAATAACCAGTCATGCATAAGCATATATTTAGCTTATAAGCACATATATTGAAAATGTTATGAAAAATTATTGAAAAGGCGTAGAAAAGGGATATCATAAAGAATAGGCAATTTTACGTGTAAATGAATTCAATTATTAGCGGGCTATTTCTTCCAGGTCTTACGAATAATAATCCAAGGCAATAATTGGAGCTAATAGAGCAACCATAACATTTCTTAACATCTCCAAGTGGAGGTGACATCTACAATATTTAAAGTTCCAGTAATGTATTTCTCAGAGGTATAATAAATGGTAAATATTCCGGCGAGGTAAAGATTCGCTTGTGCAGCAAAGTAGAAAAAGTCCATAATCTTTGGGAGTGTGGAGGCATTGTGACAAGTTTGAAATTTATATACTATCGTATAATATGTTTGCAACAACATGCATAGGATATACAGATATCCAAAAGTATATAAAGTCATATATATCAACACATATATAAAACTATATAAAGTAAAATTAGAAGTACGAATATGCGTATAAATTTAGAACACAAAAGCCTCCGAACCCAACAAACCTCTATTTGGTAAACATTCAGACAAAACAGTTTTCCACTCTGTTCTTTACAGATATGGGTTCATAAGTGACGGCATGTTATATGGAGAGAAAGAGAGCTAATTTTAGGGGAAGATGATAAAAGAGAAAGGGAAAACAACGAAAAGTGGAAAGAAAAAAGTCGAGGATGTAAGCACCACAAAGCCGAATAATAGTGGTCAAGTAATAAGAATGGATAGGTGTTTAGGTAATAAGTTATTTAAAGCTTGTCAATATCTAATACGTGTCAAATTTGGTAAAATATATGAAATCTGTGTTGTTTTATTAATCAAGATGTGGGGCGGAAAACTCTTCTTTTTAAGTCAGTCAATATATAATGTATAGAAATTTATATAAGTATTATTTCTTCACATAAAATATGATCAAATATAATTAATATAAATTAGCAGAACACGTGGAAATTACGCGGTAGCTGGAATTTCATTAAACCCATAAATAAAATGATTAAAAGTTTAAATAAAACAAATAAGAGGAGCTGGTGGTAATGTTTTTTTTACTGATAAAGAGCGATTACAAAGGGAGTTGCGTTGCTTCTCATTAATTACTGTTTGCGATGATGATAGTGTTTCTGACACCGGACGTCGGACAAGTAAATTAGTATTTAGATTAGTATAAATTATTCGAGATAAATAATAAAATCAAGTATATATGCTGTATTCCATATTACATTAATAATTCTGCATTTAAAACTAAACCGATCTCTCCAATTTTTCCCTAATATTTTTTTCATATCAAGCGGCCCATTAAAAAATAGCCCGATCTTTCTAATCTTTCTAGGCAACCTTACACCTAAGACAAAAAGCAATTCTTTGTACAACGAAATATCACCTAACTTCTAACGGTATGGTAGAATGTGTCCATCGCTAATCAAACGCACCAGTACGTACTTATCCTGATCAACAGCAGCGAAGCGAATATGTCACCATGCGATGAAAGAGGAACTGGGATACTCTCCAGCCGAACTTGTCTATGGAGTAGATCTATCATAATTTGGTCAGATACTGATCCCGATAAATTATAATTCAATTGATTCAGCACCGTATGTAAACAGACTGCGAACTTATTTCAGTAAGCTCCAACCCTAGGGAACATATAAATTATCAATCTCAAAAACATTAAAACTTGGACTCAAGTTTCAAGAAGGGACACTGTAAAAGCCACCCTAACTCCACCTCATACCGGTCCTTACTGCATGCTTTCATGTAGTTAAAGATTTTCACCTTAGACATTCGTGGTAAAAGAAAAAAATCGTTTCTCTTGATAGAGTAAACAAAGTTTTTCTAGACAGAAAAAGACACAAGAACAACATCTTCCAGTACATCACACAGATCACTGACACGAGTTCATCTCATGTTTACAGAAGATATAACAATAAGCAAAGGTTAACGGTCACCACGTCTCCCGGACTTCCATGATTTGACCTTTATCTTTGGGGGGCATTAAAACAAAACGTTTATGTAAGCAATCCCCATAATATAGACCACTTAAAGATAAAATTACTCACAATAATTAACTCTAGATGATCAATCCATAAAAAAACGAAGAAAAACTAATAGGGAGTTTATTAAAATAAATGTTTAAAAGAATATTCAAATAAGCTAGATCTCTTGCTAGTGAATGCATTTCCACAACCCAGATATGAAAACAATTGTATTTTTCTTTTTAAATACATAGACAAGAGGGGTTTTAATATGAATAGCAATACATACAAAAGAAAAACTAGTTAATAGAAGTATAGATAGACAAGTAGATAGTCCACCTTAGGATAAAATTACTAACATTTGCGGAGAATCAACGGAGAAAATCTACAGACAGTATCTGCAAACGTTGTTAAAAGTACCTAGAAATGAATAGATGAAAACTGGGAACGGTTTCAGTATCTTTTCTATCACTACAGGTCATTTAAACAATAAAATAAGGTTTCTCTTCTCTACTACATTTTCTGGGCTGCATTTATGTCGGCAACCGTGTATTATAATAGAATCTCTTGACTCTTTATATGCGTAAATTTATTGTAATAGTGGCAAGGAGAGGTCCAAGACTACTGGAATGTAATAGAGATAAAGAATAAAATCATATATAGATTATAATGATAAAAAATCAAATCAAATATATAGAGAGATTATAATATCACTTCTGCGTTTTTCTATGACAGCCGTAAAAAAAACTGTATATTTTTTTGAGAGTGTTATATATTGGTTTCCCACATCACGGCAGGTCACTTAAATAAGTCAAAATGTTACGGGTTGGCAATGTTATTTAACAAAAACCATTTCGTTAACAGAAAGACGAATTTTGGGAGAAAAACATTTCAATGGCAAACAGTATGTATTATACATAATTACCATAAGGAATTTAGTTAGTCATTGAATAGAACATTGTACTTGCAATAATCCTTATCCCTGTGTGGCTTCCGGGCCTTGATAAGTGGTGATCATTGTGTAAAAAAAAATAAGATAGTCATACATTGTATATATCAAGTTTATAAAACCCACTATGTCTGTCTGTCTTTCTCCATATTTTCAAACTATCTCTTCCTTAACTAAAAGTGACAGAGCCGCGCTAGGATCCTCAAATAATTGGACGTTTTTTAAGGATTGTTGTTTTATGGATCTTTAGCCGGTTAAAATATTTTAAGGGGTAAAAAGAACTCAATTGTTCTTGAAAAAACCGTTATTTATTTTAATAAACTCCTATTAGTTTTTCTTCGGTTTTTTATGGAATGATCATCTAGAGTTAATTATTACGTGTAATAATATTCATGCAGATATTCTACATGATTTATATTTGCATAATATTTGCGTAAAATCTTTACAGTAAACAAAAAATTGTGTCCATATATATTTATGTATACGTATATATTTTTGTTTAATCTATTAGTCTATCAATCTATTTATATATATAAAAGTTAACGTGCCTCTCTTTATGTGTGTCTATCTGTATGTGTGCAATTCCCTTCGCTATAATTACGCTATTTAGTCTACAGACTCGAAATTTGCTATACAGGGTACTGAGATCTTTGAAAATCTGTGTGATCGGGTTTCGTCTTGAAATGTGGCTGTCAAGGTGTCAAATTGCACGATTTAGCCTTTGAGAACTCTACTAACTCCTCCGAAAATTTGGTGTCTAAACACTTGAAATTTTTGAGATAGGTTACTTGGACATGGATCTAACTTAATCACTTGTTTGAGCCCAAAACTATAAATGCTAAGGGTCATAATAGGGGTCAAATTTAAAAAAAACAAAATGACCGTTTTTTTGGTGTTTGCTCAGCATACACCTCCAAACACCCGTGAAACGCAGGGCACCCATGCTAGTATATCTATAAAAGTGAACGTGTCTGTGTGTCTGTATGTGTTCATTTCCCTGCGCTATAACTCTGTAAATTTAAAGTCTACAGACTCGGAATTTGAAATGCAGGGCACTGAGATATGGGAAAATCTATGTGATCGGTTTTCTGCCGGAAATTTGGCTGTTACGGGGTCAAAGTTTTACGATTTGACCTTTGAGAACTCTACCAAACTCCTCTGACAATTCTGGGTCTTAACACTTGATAATTTCGATATAGCTTCCTTGGGCATAGATCTTACTTTATAACTTGATTTGAGCAAAACACAATAAATGTTAAGGGGTCATAACAGGGTACAAAGTTTTAAAAAGTTGACTGCTGCGATCTCTACCAAATTACTCAGTCAATCTCTGGTCTAAACATTTCGACAGAGGCGACGGATTTTCTTCAGATCAGTATTGTTTTGAAGTTTGACCTTCAACTGGACACTTTACTACAGGCGGGTTGCTTTTTTCGCCGATATTTTTAAAGTCATCCTCTCTTTTCGATTGTCTAACCTTAATTTTAAAAATGTCACCGATTTGGCGTTGGTCGTAACACCACATACGTCAGGTTTTTCCCTGTTCTTTTCATCCTTTGCGGTACGGTTTCGAGCTTGCCGTCCTACTACCACTTTCTTTTTGCTCAACATACACATCCAAACACCGTGGTAACGCCGGCTGACATGCTAGTCTATCTATCTATATATCTATAAAAGTGACCGTGTCTGTGTGTCTGTGTGTCTGTGTGTGTGTCTGTCTGTGTACATTTCCCTACGCAATAACTCTGTAAATTTTTAGTCTATAGACTCGAAATTTAAAATACCGGGTACTGAGATTTGGGAAAATCGATGTGACGGGTGTCAGCCAGAAATTTGGCTGTTAAGGGGTCAAATTTCAACGATTTGACCTTTAAGAACTCTACCAAACTCTTCCGACAATTTTGGGTCTAGACACTTGAAATTTTAGATATAGGTTCCTTGAACCTGTATCTAACTTAATAAAGTGATTTGAGCCCGAAACTATAAATTTTAAGGGGTGATAATAGGGGTCAAATTTAAAAGAAAATTTACACTTTTTTTTTTTTGCTCAGCATACACCTCCAAACACACAACGCCGGGCTGAAATGCTAGTATATCTATAAAAGTGAAGGTGTCTTTGTACCTGTGTATCTGCCTGTGTGTCTGTGTACATTTCCCTACGCTATATCTCTGTCAATTTTAAGTCTACAGACTCGAAATTTGATATTCTGGGTACTGATATTTTATAAAATCTTTGTGATTGGTTTTACCTCAGAAATTTTTCTGTTAAGGGGTCAAAGTTCAAAGATTTTACATTTGAGAACTCTACCAAACTCCTCCAACATTATTGGGTCTAAAGACTTGAAGTTTTAAATATCGTTTTTTTTTTTTTTTGGAAAATGGGTCCAACTTAATAACTTGATTTGAGAACAAAGCAATAAATTTTAAGGGGTAATAAATTTACCGTTTTTTTTGTTTTTGTTTTTTTTTGCTCAGCATACACCTCCAAACACCCGGGCAACGCCGGGCCGATGTGCTAGTATATATATATATATATATATATATATATATATATATATATATATATATACATCTATATATAAGTGCACGTGTCTGTGTATCTGTGTGGCTGTCTGTGTTTGCGTCTGTGTACATTTGCCTACGCAATAACGCTGTATATCTTTAGTCTAAAGACGCAGAATTTGATACACAGAGTACTGCGATTTCGAACAGAAATTTGGCTGTCTAAAGGTCTATGTTAAACGATTAAACCTTTGAGAACTCTACAAAATTACTCCGACAATTTATGGTCTGAACACATGAAATTTTAGATATAGGTCTCTTGGACATGGATCTAAGTTTATCACTTGTTTGATCCCAAAAAATTATGTTAAGGGGTCATAATAGCGGTCAAATTAAAAAAAAGAATTACCGCTTATTTTTCTTTATTTTTTATTTTTTGTTCAGCATATCCGCCCAAACACGCGGACATCGCCGGACACCTAAGCAAGTATATCTATAAAAGTGAAAGTGTCTGTGTATCCGTGTGTCTATGTACGCTTCCCTACGCAATAACTCTGTTAATTTAAAGTCTACAGACTCAAAATTTGATATACCTAGTACTGAGATTTGGGAAAATCGATGTGATCAGTTTTCGGCCGGAAATTTATCTGTTAAGACGTCAAAGTTAAACAGTTTGTTCTTTGAGGACTATACAAAACTCCTCCGACAATTCTGGGTCTAAACACTTGACATTTTAGATATACCTTCCTTGGACATGGATATAACTTAATAACTCAATATGAGCGCAAAAAATAAATGTTAAGAGGTCATAATAGGGGGCAATGTGTTTAAAACAAATTAACTCTGCTGTCTCTACCAAATTACTCAGGCAATTTCTGGTATAAACATTTGAAATTTTACATAACGGGTACGCAGAGATAGGGCAAGCTTTTTCATCGGTTTGGGTCGAACATTTTTAGTTACCAATATATAAATCTATGTATGTATGTTTGCATGTCTGCCCAACACTTTCGATAGATCAGTATAGTTTTAAAGTTTGACCTCTCAGACAACAAAAATCGAAAGATTGGCTAAAAATATTAATATCTTCGCCTTCAACTCGGAACTTTCAACAGGGGGGGTCGCTTTTTTCGCCGATATATTTTAACGCTATCCTCTCATTTAGATTGTTCAGCCTCAATTAAAATATAACTCACTTCATGTTTTACGGTTGTTGTAACTGCAACGACGTCAGTTTTTCCCCGTTGTTTTCCTCCTTCGCGGTACAGGTTCGAGCCTGCCTTCCTATTAACACTTTTGCTTTTTATTTTTGCTCAAGATACACATCCAAACTCCCGAGCAATACAGGGCTGAAATGCTAGTATATATATATATATATATATATATATATATATATATATATATATATATATATATATATATATATATATATATATATATATATATAGTCGCTACTAGTACGGAAGAATGAATATTTTCTGGGATTGAATATTGCTAATAATCCATAAGTATTTTTCCTCGCATATTGTTATTGTTACCATTGTCGATGACATCTTCCATGTTGTAACCAACTAGATTGATTGATTGCTCTACTTATGAACCCCTCACGCAGTGTAATAGGAGGAAATATCATTTGCCTAGTCGTTTTTTTTTTCAGAATACATTGTAGTCTACATTGCACTGTATATCTGCTGTTTGCTTTATAAACTTTTCCGTAAATACTGGGGCACTAAATGATTACAATGCAAAAGTCAAGTACTATGCATCCATTGTGCTTTAAACAGAAACATTGTTTATGAATGCGCTCTTGTCTTAGAAAGAAACACCTGTTGATTTTATGAAATTATTCTTACATGACCATTTGATTTAATGTTGCGTGCACAAAAGCTATGCATCTTTGTTCAGTTGTGGGCTCAAAAGAAAAATTTATTTCGAACGCGTTCTTAAAAGAAGCCACAGTTGATTTTATATAATTAGCATTTCTGTTCGGTCCTGGATATGACCTAAAACTATATCCGATGGTGAGATCCCACCGTGCAGGCCTTGGGGAGTGTGGATCCACCTTTTAATTGCCATTGCTCCCAGGTCAACTCTGACCCGGAGTGGTTGTACCAGTTAGGGTACCAACTATGGGTTAAATAGAATCCGACTTAAAAAAACAAATATACTCCATTAAAAATCGTCTCTCAAATAACTAGATTCAGCATTAAATAACCTGAAAAAGGTTGATATGCCGTAAAACAAAAACAATCATGTGCCGTAAAACAAAAACAACGTTTCTGTCTGTGCAGTAATATAACTTCTAAAGTCACTTGTGATGTTAGATTGTATAAAAGTGTAAACAATTTTCAAAATAAGGCTTTCTTCTTTAATCGGATTCTTTGATTATCGAGTTTTGTTACTTCTTAGATAAATTTCGATACATAGCCTCTATAAGAACAGCACCAGACCAATCAAGTACACACCAAGCACATGATCAGAGGTTATAATGACGAGAACAGTATATAGAAGAACATAAATACTACGAATAATCAAAATTAAATTCTAATAATTCAGAAATGCAATTCTACTGTGTTATGATCCAGGCAACAAGTAGACTTGCTAGTTGATAACAAGGAAATAAAATCAGTGAACACCAGATAAAAAAAAAATGAAAAAATATATTACACATTTAATGAGTTGCTATGCAAATTGAGAGTCATCGAAATTCCGCGGAAAACTAATAATAGTCTCTTTTCAATTATTAATTGCAACAAAAACGAAAACGGTTGTTTCATTTTTTTCCATATGCATGCAATGAAATTTACAAATAACTCAATTAAATACAATTTTAAAAAGCTTTCTGATTGTAAATGTATTTCTTTGGCATTTTTTTTTCTCTCGAAGTAATGAAGTTTTATATATATTTAACATAAACAAACTCAAATAGAAAAACATATTCGCTTTACGTTTTATTTTAAAGAAAACAAGAAAACATTAACAGGAGTAATTGGTTTAATCAATAGACCAAAAACTTTTCTATAAAATTAAATGGCTTGATATATTGTGTAATATATATTACACATATACAGATATATATTGTTAATATATCTTATTTCACAACAAAATACAAAGTTTTAATTTTGTGTGCTTAGACATATAATAGACAGGCAGATGTAGCCGGCATTGTTCTGTAACGTTAACTCTCTTGTAAAAAAAAAAAACTGAAGTAATACAACGGAAAAAAATTGAGACGCTTGAATTAGAATATTATTGTGTTTTTTAAACACTCTGCTTCTTTTGTAGTAAACAACAAAAAACAAAACAAAGAAAACCGTTCTAGCTTAAATCAAAACCAAAACTTACAGTGAGTTAAGTACGAAAACCATTAGGCCAGCTTTTCGCAGTCATTAAAAATGTTTTCAAAACCTGTTATTCTTAGAATTAAAATCTGTCAAGTTTTACGACCGCGCATGCTTATTCGTGAAACAGTTTTCAAACAGATTAAAATCAGATTCAACCCCAAGTACCAATTATTCAATGTTGACCCCTTCGTACGCTGCTTTAAAATCAAATGGATATAACAAGTTTTCCACATATCGTAATACGCTATGTAGCAACTTTCACTCCGTAGATCAGGAATTCGTTTAGTATATAGGTTAAGAAATTCACTTACACACACGTTCTCATTGTTATAGATATATAGATTAAAAGATTAATCACATATTTGATTTTAAAAAACACAGTTTTTCTGACTACTCTTATCATATTGACTGTTATTTCATAAGCGTTCCGATCTATGTCAAGAAGTACCCATGCCGTTATGATTAGAGTAATACTATATTATCACTTCTAAGTAACATTTTTTTTTAAGTTGGAGGTTTAATCCTCAGTTCAGGCGATACTATGATTACAATTTCGAATTACTTAGGATGTCTTCATCGGTTATAACTTATATATCGACATCTTTAAATCCACGTGGATTAAATTAAAAAGTTCTATTCGAAATTCCGTCTATGTTCCAAATTGGGGTTAAAGCGGTCATGAGTAGGACCGAACGATTTTCAAGGTGGACCACATACACTTGAAGAACACCGAAGCTTTTATTGGACCAAATTTTGGTAGAATAGAAATCAGGATGAGAACAATGGTGAATATAATCTAAATGATCCAGATTATTCATTATAATCGCAAAGGTTTACCAACACTAACAATCCTGTCAACTCTTCCTTCGATTACTACTATTTGAACCGTATGAAGAATAGATTTCATTCATATGACAATTCGTAAGCTGTCTCCTCTTCTTAGAAATGCTAATTGTTTTTTAAAGCTTTTGCTGTTTTCCTTTACAAGCAATACTACTTGACATTGTAAACTATCTGAACCTGAGCTCATTACAATTTTAATAATGTAAATATTAGTTGGCTTCTATTGCGATTACTAGTCCTAGAACACTTGTAAGTATGAGTGATCTCCCTTTGCGATTTTTTTTTAGTTAATTAATACAAGCGTTCTCTCTAGCTGAGGTCACTGTTACAAATTACGGAAGCAATGTTTATACAAAGCCATTGCTGGATTTTTAAAAAAAATTGTGGTGAGTATAATTTTACAATCGTTATTTCGTATTAGGTTTCCGCTATCTATATTTCGTGCCGCACGTCGTTAACTCATAATACTAACCCCGTTTAAACTATGTTGCTTTTAAAATGGTTTGCTTCTCCTGGACATCACCTCAAATGGAATTTCCATACATAGTTTCTTTTAAACAAGTTACCATTTCTAGGTAATATTGTCATAGGGCTGCTTACATAGAAGCTACAGTATGATTGAATTCAAATATAATATACACAAATGCATATTACAAAACCCATATATGAATGGTGAAATCCATTCATTTTATTCATGATTTTAAAACATCTTATCTCAATTTTGCTTGCTTAACTGATAATCCATTTTCATTAATGCTTCTCTTTACGTTGTTTTGCCTTTAAACGTGGTGACACTTTAATATTATAAAACAATGTTTCGACTGTGTTTTATTGTTATGAAGCCAGTGTCAAAGATTATATCACATGTGGTCTCTATTTTGCTATCTTTATCATGCAAACACGGTAGTGTTCGAATATATTGGTAAGTCTTAGTTTTACTCATTTAGAACTGCTTTAAAGTTTCACCGCTCACTCACTTTTGCCTACGTTACTCGACAGGATTTATTTAGCTTCAAAAGTTATATAATTAGTCAGACATGCTATCACGTCAAGTCACTTAGTCAACGATACAAGGCAGTCATTAATTTTAATGATTAGCTAATATGTAAACTATGTTCGGCAGACTTTTATGTTTCTCTCTTTAATTTACAGTAATTGATATACTTGTTTCATCGCAGCTTCGGTCAATTACCGGGGGAAAACATTGTTGCCTACTTGATCATTGACTTTATCACATAGAGTACTTAATAAATGAGCAGTTTCTTAGTTATAGTGTTGTAAGCTATTTATTTTACTTAGTGTGGCACTACTTATTTAGGCTATTATAAACTTGAGGATAATACTAACGTTTCTAGCTTTAAATTACCTTAATTTATATAAGCGTTTAATGGGGACTACTAGCAATTACATGCTGAAAACATCGTCACTCGCACGATCATCCCTTAAAGAAAGTTAACATGGACATGACGTTAAAAATTAGCATTTCCGAATATAAACTTTGCTTATCGAATTAGTTACGCTTTAACAATGCTTGAATCAACTCAATTATATATTATTACTGCAATATGAATGATTTTTCTGAGAGAGGAAAGATTCATAAGAGGATTGCAAATGATATTTGATAAGAATTTGGTTCACATTTTTTAGTTTTTTTTCTTTTTTTTTAATTTTCTGCCTTTGAAAATTTTAACTCTGGGTGGGGGGGGCACCCAAACCAGCTGCCAACATTGCTCTGTTTTTTTTTATTGAAACCAACCGATTGCTCTTTTTAGTATCCCCGTTGCTCCCTTAAGTGCAATTGTCGTGATCTCTTTTGCACTTGGTTCACCAGTAATATTAGTTAGGTAAGACTGCAGGTTCTTCTTCATATGCCCTGTGGAACCTATAATAACTGGTATGATTGATATCTCTCTAAGATTCCAGTTTCTTTTCATATCATACATAAGAACTTGATATTTGGTCTGTTTCTCTCTTTCAGCTCTGTTCAGACCTCCATCATTAGGGATACTCACAGCCCAGGTTCCAAATCTCTGAGTTATTCCATATAACTTTGTTAGGTTTGACAAGCAGCATTTTCGAGGTAGGTGTCTGTAGGCATTACATGGTCGTAATGTATGGTATATAAGTTATTTCCAACTGTTCTTTCAGGTTGATGTTCGCAGGATTTGCTGCTACATCGGATGATTAATTTTTTTACAGATGGTCCAGTGCATATACTTCCATACTCCATCATGTCTCGTTGTGCAGTAGCCGTCTCATGAAGAAACATTACAACTTGATAATAGATGACTCACACTTTCCAATTCCGTGTGGCAGAATCTACATTTTAGCAGACATGTTTCAGTGATAGAGCAATGCCGTCTTGCCAGGAATGACGGTTTGTTGATATTCCAATCTGGCAATTGACGCTAGTAAACAGAATGATGCTGTTTTAAAATAGTATTGCTGAAGTGAAAATGCTAAGAACAACTTAAATGGGGAATAAGTGATTATTACAAGAACAGAAAAAGTTCATGTAGCCAACGATAGAATAGAAAGAGACTGCCGACATCTATTCTCTCGGTTACAGTTTGTAAGGACAGAAACGGATATAGAAGTAAATTATTAACATTAGAATTTTAACGACGTCTGCGCTGAGCATTAATGAAATCCTCGAGTTGATGCAAACATTGATAAAGTGTTACAAACGCAGGAAAAATAGTCCCACTTGTGGCAGCAGTACTCTATCGCGTCGTGTACTCTGAAATTGTATAGTTAGAGGCTTTATCAATGTTTATGTAATTTTTAAAGAGGATTAACTTATTCAACGGATTAAATACTGCTTAGTAACAGATTAATGTGCTAGTGCACTTATTGATCAAGGCAATTTTAATAGTATTTTCAAAGTCTAAATAAACTATATATATGTCTATATATCTATCGATCTATCTACCTGTGTATACATTTATAGACAAAGTTTATATAAAGTTTTATATATTTTCATACTTTCTAAGGGTAACGTACAGAATAGGTGAAAAACACCCCCATGTTAAGAATGGTTTTCAAAATATTTCCGTTATTATCTGAGCACATATCAAAAAGTGCACTATTACACATATTGAAGTATCATTGTTAATTTTTTTAACATGTTTAGCTTGCTTTTTCTGTTCTCCAGTTTGAGTGATTAAATAAGATATTTATATCTTTAGAAGACATACTTCCACGCACACAAACGTATATAACGCCTGATTTTCGAATACCAAGGATGGGAAAATCGCTACATCTGCTTACACTCTCTTGGTATGTACGTGAAATTAACAAATTATTGAGAGAGTCGCGTTGTCTCTTCGTTCCATTAAAAATACTAGAAAAATAATGTAGCTGTCAACGAACGGTAACCAATTATGAATGTATGGACATTATTTTCCTTGGACTTCAATGTTTATTGTCGGCTTTAATGCGTTTGAAAACAGGGTTATAATGTGTTAGTGTGCACCACGAAAGAAAACATTGAACTAAAGTATAGCCTTATTAATTTATTTTTATTTCGGACTATTAGTCTCATCTTTATTAGTTGTTGTTTTTCATCAGTTAGGAGATTCGAAGTTCCTATCCTTCGCGGTTACCACCGGGCGAAGGCCAGAGGAATTGTTGGCCGAAACGTTGGGAATAAACAAATCAATAAAAGATGAAAAACAACAACTAATAAAGATGAGACTAATAGTCCGAAATTAAAATAAATTAATATATATATATATATAATGCTCATCTCAAAAACGAATTCTAATTAAGGAATAATATATATATATAAAGTATAGCCTTGTAAAATATTTTAGCTAGATTTTGCGATAAAGTAGCTTCACTATCTTTAAGCCGCTACGTCGAAAGTATATCTGTAGATATATATATATATATATATATATATATATATATATATATATATATATATATATATATATATGTGTGTGTGTGTGTGTGTGTGTTTAATGTATATATATATATATATATATATGTGTGTGTGTGTGTGTGTGTGTGTGTGTGTGCATATGTCGTTGGCCGATTTCTCGTATCCGAGAATTTCAGTTTCCTCTTTCCTCAGTGTTTGGATCGCAGATGGCTTCTCAGACCAATCTGAGCGTAAAATTTGCGTGGGCAGAGAAGGCAAGCGATGCTTGGCAGGGGAGGCAAGGTTGTTCACCAAAATATTTTTCTTGCTTCCCTCTTGATCTCCACCAGTCTTTATCTTTCTGCTTCGTATCTTTGGTACCATGAATGGTGGATAGGCGCCATAGGAACCGATCCTGAGATGTTGTTTCCCAGATGGGAAGATCAAATCCGGTGGTTTTTAGGGTGGATTTCAGTTGGTCTGTATATCGCAGTAGAGGGCGGCCGATAGGTCTTTTTCCTGTAGCTAGCTCTCAGTACACGGTTTGTCGAGGGAGCCGTTTTCATCCATTTTGTGCATATGCCTCCACCAACAGAGTCTAGGCCTCATGGAGGTGGTCTCAATACTGCAGTTGTTTGCTTTCTGAAGAACGCTTGTGTTGGTAACATAGTCATACCCTTTGTTGTTCAGTATAGATCGAAGTTTTTGTTGGTGGAATTTTCCAGTTTAATGAGATCACTTTGGTGTATAGTCAAAGTCTCACACCTATAGAAATGCGTAGGTATAACAATCGGGTGGTATACCATGAGTTTAGTTTTTATTGAAAGATGTTTATTATTGAAGACGCACTTCGTCAGTTTACCGAAAGCTCCATAGGCGAGGCCAATTCGGCTTTCTATTTCATTTTTATTTCAGCACTTATATTATATTTTATTATATTATCTGATATTATGCTACCGGGATATGGGAAGTGATCTACTTGCTCAAGAGGAGTGCCATTTATGTAAATGCTTATGTCTTGTAAGATGGTACTAGGTACTTGTTGTATTAACACTTTTGTCTTTCCAATATTAGCAGAGAGTCCGAAGCGATGATAGGCTGCCGTGGATATCTGGATGTCTTCCTTGGAATGGCTAAGGAGCATGTTGCCATCTGAATATTGAAGCTCTGTGATGCGTTTGAATTTCACAAAGCTTTGAGATTTTAGTCTTGCAGGCTTGAAAATCCCCCATCATAACGGTACCTAATGTCCACTCCCGCGTTATTTGGGGGGTGTTCGTGCAACGATGAAGCAAGATATAACGAAAAAGGGTGGTTGCAATGACACAACCTTGTTTTAGTTCACAGGTAGCTGGAAACTTTTTTTCTTTCCTTACCCTAATGCGATGCATATCCTGACCTGTCTTCATGCAGTGCCTGGATACGTTCTACAAAGTGGATTGGACAACCAAATGGCTTGAGACCTTCCCACATTGCATCTCTTAGAACGCTAAGAAAGAGGGGTTTCGGATGTTCCCTACTTTTCTCCTGCGGCTCTATCGTATAGAAAATCATATATATTGTTCCTCGAGAGGATCGGAAGCTGCACTGTGGTTCTGGGAGGACGGAATCCGTGACTTGAAGCAAGCAATTCAGTAGTATATGGGCAAAGATTCTTCCTATTATGGACAAAAGTTCAATTCCACGGTAATTGCCACATGATATTCGGTCACCATTTAAGAAGTCTTTCAGTTCAGTTACTTGACTTTCTTCCCACATCTTCATAGTCTTGTTTTCAGATGTTGTCCACCATGTTGGATAAGTTCGAAGGGGATATTATCAGGCTCTGGGCCCTTATTTACTTTAATTTGCTCCATCACCATTAGAAATTCATCCATGATAGCGCTGGGTACTGTGGGACCATTTTGAGAAAGTCCTCATCCGCAGAAGATTCTTTATTGAGTAGAGTGGCAAAATGCTCCTTCCAACTATTCAGAATTGATTGTGGGTCATTGCGAATAGTGGCATTGTCTGCTGCGAGAGTGTTTCGGTTGAGGATCTGATGGAGCCAAACACTTATTTTACATCGACATGGAAATTTCTAAGGTCGCTGGCTTCTGCAAACCCCCTTTATTCTAAAACTTGCAGCTGCCACATTTTGTTTACTAGTTCAAGTAATTTTGATTGACACTGTTTTTTGTTTGTTTGTTTGTTTTTGTTTTTGCGGTGTCTGTAGATTTTGGTTTTATGCCGGCTTACACGCTCTTGTCATGAGCATGGCGAGCGTTTATCTTTTCTTGGATGAGTTGATTAATTTCAGCAGAGTTTTCATCAAACCAGTCTTGATTTTTCTTTTTCTTTAAATAAACTGTGACATTGGTTGATTCATTAATGATCTTACGGATTGAAAACATTTCTTCTTTCAGGTTGCAAGAATTGGTTGGGTTTATACAAATTTTTTAGGCGATGATGTGTTGATATTTTGTATTTACCTCTGTTCGGTGCAGTATTGATAGGTTATATTTTTCCGAGGTTGCTGTGTTAATTCAAATTTGGGTATTTTTTCTGGTGGTCAGTCCAACAGCCATCTACACTTAGTGCTAATTTAGCGATATGGATATCCTTTTTATCTTTCTGACGGACGATGACATAGTCTAGAATGTGCCAATGCTGAGATCGAGGATGTTTCCACGTGGTCTTCCATCTATTTGGGAACTGAAACTGCGTGCTGGTAATGAATAGCTCAAATTATGAGCAAAGTACTAACAGCAGACGGCCGGGGTAGTTGCATTTACCAAGTCCATGCTTCCTAATGACAGAGTTCCAGAGTTTATGTACTTTCCCCACTCTCTGTATGAATTCAATTATTTACGAAATCCATTTTTACCCAAATGCGAGTTGGGAAAATTTTCCCTTTAACTAATTTCGTACTCCCACATGCGGATCGGTATATATATTGTTTTTAAATTGTGTGTGATAATTGATTATTATATTTTATAAACAATATATATATATATATATATATATATATATATATATATATATATATATAGATATACCTGTTAAATATATATATATATAGATATAGACATACAAATATAGTATATATATACATATACAAATACATTATATATATATATATAATGTATTTGTATATATATATATATATGTATATGTATATATACATATATACATATATACATATATATATATATATATATATATATATATATATATATATGTTAGATTAGAATAAATATACTGTCTTGCTGCTAGTTTAGTCTCTTGTTTATTCCATAGGGATTATGATTTTACAATCATGGATCGGGAATTTAAAAGACTGGAAGTAATGAACATACAATTTTTTTATTATATGAAATTCGAGGTCATTAAGGCCAAGTCAACATAATTATAAGGCAAATAGGCAAGTAATCAGAGAATAACAGCACAAACACCCATGAAAATAGACGAAACATATTTATTCAGATGGAGTCATTGGTGCGTGATGTTTGGATAATTTAAATATGAAATCAAACGGAATTAGATAGGACGAGTTGCGGGATAGGGAAACACACTGGTTAGAAGCAAGGGTGGATCAGAATGAATAGAGATATATACGACGAAGAAAAACGTTATAAATTGATGGGAAGTTGAAGGAACACAGTGATGCTTTAAAAGATTGAAAGGAAGAAGGAAGGACCCATTCAGAAAAAAAACCCAAAAAACCAAAAGGAAATAAAAACGAGAAAACGGTAGGCTTTTAAAAATGTGAATTTATAAGAATCAGACTGACACGTCAAATTTGGAGAAGGAGGGGGCATGTTTAATTGGTCAATCTACTTCGGTGGGAACATTTAACATCTGAAAACTTCGTTAGTTACTCTAGAATACAGTAACTTCAAATTATATATATATATATATATATATATATATATATATATATATACGAGCAAACAGTTAATAAAACATGATGAAAAACACTTTGAAATGAGTTAAACACATATTTAATATGAAAAGGAGACACTTGATAAGTGGGTAGTCCTTAATCCGCGGAGTTTCGACGAAATACTTTCCTTCTCATCAGAGGGAATGGATTAGTAAAATGCGGGATCGGATTTTGCCTGCAAAAGTATTTGATGAAACAACAAGTAAGTCAAAGATCTTACTTGAAAACAAAAAAAGTGAAGCAGAGGAAAAAGGTGATTACACATGAATGGATAGTCTGGTGGAATATAAATAATCCAGTGACGGTAAAATGCAAATATATAGCTATTATATATATATATATATATATATATATATATATATATATATATATATATATATATATATATATATATATAAACAATTTAATTTTAAAATTCCTTCTTTGAAACCTTATTTTGTCAGTAAGCCAATTACTCTCCGGTATCGCTGAGTAGTGTCACTTGCATGAACACAGAATAGTTTCAATGTTATTAAAGGGATAAACTGTATTTTGCCATGAAACACTATTTCGGGGATCTAAATACATAACAGTATGTTAAATCATTGGGCTCCGATCAGTATTTCTCAAACATCACCTACCTTAAAACACATCAGCAACCAATTTTTAATGCTGCGTCTATTTTGGTTCCAGGTAAATTTAGTCTAATAAGTTCATGTCATTCATTTCTTACCTTTACCCTCTGCCCGTGTCTTTACAGTTTTTTGTGATTATTTACAAACAACTGTTTTATGTAATGTTTAAGTGAATCTATTCAACTACTTATACCCCTTTCTTTGTTATTAGTATTTTCATATGCATACCTTCTTTTACTCGAAATATCTCTATAATTATTATGTTGGTTGGTTGGTTTGTTGGTTGGTTGTTTTGTTTTACGGCATATCAACCTTTTCAGGTTATTTGATGCCGAATCTGGTGATTTTGAAGAACGATTTTTTTAATATAGTATATTTGTTTTTTAAGTCGTATTCTATTTAACCCATAGTTGGGACCCTAACAGGTACTACCACTCCGGGTAAGAGTGGCCCTGGGAGCAATGGCAATTAAAGGGTGGCTCCACACTCCCTAAGGCCTGCAAGCTGCGGCCCTCACCATCGGATATAATTCAAGGTCATATTCAGAACTATAATTATTATGTAAAAATATATGAGATACATATAAATATATATATATATATATATATTGGTTTCAGTGATCCTAATCGCCTTACACATGTGAGTATTCCATTGCCCCCTTCAGTATTTCTTCGACCTTTTTTATTTTACCCGCTCTTTAACACTCAAGGACTGCCAATAATACGATCTCTCTATCTATCTATCTATCTATCTATCTATCTATCTATCTATCTATATATATATATATATATATATATCCGTCTATCTATCTATATACCTGTCTATGTTTCGTCTTACCTGCCACATTCTAATACTTACATAAAAAGCATCACTGCCACCTCAACACAGAAACATTTATTCAACAACACAAAAAACACATCGAAACAAATGTTAAGAAGCTTAAAATCCTTGAAGCAATTCATATCAAAATTCAAAAAACCTACAATCGCATTTTGAAATCATACTATCATACTTACATGCCTCATATAACTTCCCCCTCTCATCAAACCCATTTTTGACCTGACCCTTTAACTCAAGCTCTCCCGTTTCCAATGATACTAACAACCTTTACTGTCTCCAGCATATCCACTGAAACTCTCTCACTCCATTCCTCGCAACCCAACTACTATTTAAATATATCTACCATAATTCTTACCGAACATCTCACACACGTATTTGATTATGTGTAGATTATTACACGAAAAGTTAAGAGTTTAAAACAACTGCGGATACTTCGAGCAGAAAAAAAATGCTTGGAACATACTTCCATTACTATCACGACTATACAAGAAAACAACAAAAAAACGAAAACTTGCAAAAATAAAAATAATGGTATTATAAAGCAGAATGTATGTTTAAATAAAAAAATATGCGTAAATATACGCAACTTTTATTACATGATCTAGTAACGCAAGAGGATGCTAGAACTCAAGAGTTTTGATTTGAGTTAATCAAAACGAATATTACCATCGCCTATGAACAAATTCGGAAACAGAAAAACGAACTGGATGAACTGGTAGGAAAACTCAATACCTGTGTCACTTAAGAACAAAACACAGATTTGCTTAAACGATATGCACTTCACACACTCTCATCAGATCAAGTTTCATAAGAAATAAAGTTTCTCGTACAAAGGAACCATCGTACTTCGAAATCATACAGCACTACATAATGAAGATATCAGACCACAAACTCACTGAGCAGTAAAAAGAATGTTTAAATTGCGGGCCAAACTGCAACCTCGGGGATAAGGGTTATTGTGTTAGTGCTGGGATTTGATAAAGTGTCTTACGTAAGGGGGCGATTTATCAGGAATGTGTTTATGTTGAACTCTAAGACATCCACGTTATAATGAGATGGGAATCAGGCAGACGGAACGGAGTTCTACAACCGTGAACTTCTAAGTAAGAAGCTTTGTTCATGGAATCTACGTTTTGGTTTTGGCACAGATAACAGGTGGGGGAATTTTTTACAGTGGTTTCAGCTAGACGGGTACTCCTCGTGAAAGATTGGGGAGGGTTGCAGAGATTAGAGCTCAGACGAGCACTCGCCATGTAAGTAACGATAAAACAAAGACAGGCTCGCAACGTCTCTCTTGTGGGAGAGAGGTTACAGGGGAGAGAAAAGGGCATCCCCCACTAAGCCACGAAGCCTATTTTGCACTCTGTCAAGGCAGGATGGGTTGTTTTTAGCAACTCCTGTCCAGATGTGGCAACAGTACTCCATCCCTGAACGTACTTGGCTTTTATATAGATAGAGAATTGCATCAGCAGTGAGATACCTTTGGAGCAGTAGAAGGATGTTACCATTTTTCCAGTGACCTTGGCAATAGACTTGATGTATCTGTTTCATCTTAGGTCAGGAGTAAAGGTCAAGCCCAGAAGCCTATTAAAACATGGAGCTTCCCCTAGACGAGAGCCATCCATTTCACTTGATGCCAGATGGGGATCAGTTAAGTCCGAGCCTTTGAAAACCCATTCTAGAAATGAAAAAACATCCCAAAGTCACAATTAAGAAGCTGAAAACGCAATCAATTAACAGTATTAAATAAATGCGATCACCATAAAAAAATTCAAACTATCCTCGACGGCACAAAAGATTAAAAAATCAACAAAACCATAAATGCAATAAAAACGCAAATCAACGGACGCATCACTGCCAACAATGCCCAACTCTGGAATCCACCACTTCCGAAATCTTCGATGACTAAAAACTGTGAACATCCATACAACAAATTCTCTTCCGATCTGTCATTACACAAGTCACCACCCCAATCGATTAACTAACAAATACCCAACATGATATGATCAGCCAATTATCTACCAAGCAAATATAGTATAAAATCCACACACTCCCTACAAATCCTTAAAACCCGACGACAAAATAATTCCCTCTCTTGATGTTGAAAGCTTATTAACAAATATTCCATTTTAAAAAATAAATTGACATAATATGTGACAACACCAAAAAAAAAACTATCACTTCCTCCCACAAAACTTAATAATTATTTCTAGTCTGCACCAACGAAGTACACTGCTGCGACCACAAGGTGGATATTTGCAACCAAGTATTTTGTGTATTCATCGATTCCGTCTTCGGACACATCTTCGGTGTACGTCATGAGTCACGTCAAAAACCTAATACTAAACAACACCAATTATGGAAGATCTGTAGACGATATCCTAGTCGTTGCTGATTACAGCTAAAAAATCTTTACACTTAAACAACTGTGTACTTAAGTTTACTGTGGAATTAGTTGTTAATAAAATTCCTTTCCTCGACGTACTCATTTCCACTTCCAATAAAAATTTAAGAACTTCTAACTACAAAAAAACAACTTGCTATAAGTCTTGCCTTCGAAACATAAAATGCAAATCCTTCCATCGTCACAAAATAGCTATCATAAAAAAATCTCCCCAATCGAGCCAAATTAATCTATTCCAATAAAAAATACGACTTATCGAAGTTAAAATATTGAAAAAGTCGTCATCAAGAACAGATTCCGAAATTATATTATTGACCAACACATACAATCAACACTCTGAAATTTAAACATCCCCACAAACAGTAATACACAACGACACCGTAACACTACACCAATCAAATGCATCGCGTCTTTAAGTTTAACGAAATCGTCATAAAATCATCACACAGAGATACATCTCCCCAGCTGACAAAAACAATATTATATTCATCATTTACTATAAAAAGTTTAAAACCCAAAATTTAGTTAATAAGACACCCTCGCATCATCTAAACCCACTTGAACGGACCAACGTCATCAATCAGTTTAAGTACGCTTTGTGTAGATCTTACTCCCATTACAATAATACAACAGAGAGTTACGTCGGACATACCACTCTGACATACCCCGTCATCTTAAATAATACAATAATGATTGTAATATCTGCGGAGATTATGATATAATGATTAGATCACTCTGATAGACGTTACAAACATTAAATTAATGTTCGAACTTCAACAATATTTTTGCGGTTAAGTGTGACTCGGCGTATTTGTCCGTTGCTAATAACATCAGTGATGGCTTCGCTGTCGTGGTCGAATCTCTCGCCCGGTGTTAATCGTTGCACACTTCATTGATGATTCTCAAGAGTATGATACACTAGTGTCTGTAGGATTTAATAATTGTTATAGTAAATAATTAATGTTGGTGATACTACCCAATAAACACACAAGGTATTATTTGTTTTAAGAATAAGTCCCCGACGCATTTCTTTTATTGTTTTTTCTAGTTTTCTTTTTTTTCTATTTTTTTTTAATTCCACTTTTTTATTATTAAATAAGTTTCTATTTTCATTAAACAATTATCCTCGAATGAGACCAAATGTATTTTTGTACCTAGTGACATTTGCATATATATATATATATATATATATATATATATATATATATATATATATGTGTGTGTGTGTGTGTGCGTGTGGGTGTGTGTATGTGTGTGCGTGTGTATGTGTGGGTTTATATATATATATATATATATATATATATATATATATATATATATACACACACACAGAAAGCGCTTTCCGATTTTTTTCAAAAAAAATTGTTAATCATGTAATATATACAAGTTATAATAAAAACATTAATATGCACCATAATAATAAAAAAAAATAGTAATATATACAAATAATAAGTATAGAGATACATATACATAAATATATAGTAATAATTAGTATTAGTAATAAAATGGTGATATTTACAACTAGAAATGCAAAAGTAGGGTTAACGCTCCTAAAATTCGTACAAGAACTGCCTGCAAGGACCCGTGGTGCAATGGTAAGAGTACTTGGACAAATCAATAGTAAACGTGATATTCTCCTGAAAATTGAAGGTCCAATCCTCAGTGAAATATACATTTGCGAATTACTTAGGACATCTATCCAGTCATGGCTGACGGAACAAGAGCACGCTACTCCCGTGGAGAAAATAAAGGGTTTCGCTCGAAATTCCGTCCAAATTCCCGAGTTCGACAGAAACGTTCCCGAGTTCGATAAGATACACCTGCTGAAGGTCTGAGGTTATATCGCCCGAAACGCTGTGAAAATAATATCATGAGAACAGTAGTCTGATGAATAATAATACATGCACATGCTGTTTGTATTTGCTTTAAAGTTGATGAGTTCATATTATTCTGAGGAATCATGGCAGAAGAGATTACAAAAGATTGTATGATAACTACATGAATGAATCTGCGCTACGAAACAGTTGCTGAAATAAATAAAGGGTAAAATGTTGAATATAGATTTGTTCGAAATTATTGGTATATGATCTCAAGTTACATTTAGATTCATAAATTATAGGATTTATGTAAATATAAGGTGGCATATAATTGAATAATTATATTTTCCTAAACACACACACTCATACGCAGACGCACACATGCACGACGCACACACACACACATATATGTATATATATACATATATATATATATATACATATATATATATATATATGTGCGTGTGTGTGTGTGTGTGTTATGTGCGTGTGTGCACGCGTATGTAGATTCACATGGCAGGTAGATCCCAAATTTCGAATCTAAATCGATATAAATATGTAAATCCTTTGAAATCGTTTTCTGTAAGGATACGCAAGCAATATAAAATATTCCATTAACAATAGGATAATGTTCAAATTCGTAGAATTTATCGTTTCCATACTTTTAATGCGAAAACAATTTTAAGTGTTTTCTAATAAAAAAAGAATATGCTGAATTCCAATTGCAAGATTATATTTGATAGGAGTTAAGAATCTATTTGTTATGCATTTTTTCTAAAAATAACAATCGCAATCCATTATCATAATAACATGAATTGCACGAATTCTTTACATGAGAAAAAACAATTTTCCGATTTGGAAATAATAATTATTATGTTTGTTATGAATTTCAAAATAAAACGTTACTGATTTTGTTTTACAAAAATATTCTAGAATCAAATCCATATAATAGATTATGAGAAGAATAAAAACGAAGAAACGTTCTGGAATAAGGTTTAGCGTAGTGTTATCTACATTTATATGCTAGTACAATGACAGAATATTAGTGTGATTCTATTTTGTTCAGACGATAAATGTAATTCTAATGTCAAGAAATAATG
This sequence comes from Euprymna scolopes, assembly GCF_053919585.1. Lineage (NCBI taxonomy): Eukaryota > Metazoa > Mollusca > Cephalopoda > Sepiida > Sepiolidae > Euprymna > Euprymna scolopes. The sequence continues at coordinate 14,092,354 of NC_136515.1, forward strand.
CGATTATCGGTTATATTTCGGGTACATTTTTCGACAAGATCACGCCCCCTCACTAAAATCTGGTGTCTATACTTAAAGCCGGTCTTAAGATAAGGAGGTTGTGGGTGGCCATTTTAAAACCGGTCTTTACATGGAAAGGTTGGAAGTTGGGCAATGTCGTACTTTAATTGTGTTCTACGCGGGGATATGCTACCACCGGGCAACATCGGTTAATGTGTCCTGCTAGTTTTTTTTCTAAAATATTAAACAGGACAGTTAAATAATGTACTGGGCAAATGTTAAGGAAACTGTTGTTTATTTACATGAATTTACATGATGAACACAACCCCAGCATTCTACTGCCTGCCTTGGTAGATGGGTCAGTCATAGACACCGACATCGAGGTTTGTTCCAGAAGCGAAAGCAAACCTTCTAGCAGGCTCTGTATTAACCCAGAAAGAGTGGGTAAAACTCAACCGTGTCGAGGGTAGAAGTTTCCAAAACAGAAACTAACTTGAGTAATTCCTTTTAGTACATATTAAATCATTTCTTTCTGATAGGTTTATAAGAGTAGTAGTTGAGGGGCAAAAATCAGAATCTCACAGTATTAATGCCGGTGTCCCTCAGGGGTCCATCCTGGGCCCAACTCTTTTCCTGATCTACATTAATGATCTTCCAAATCACATCCTTACATCATTTGTAGACATCTATGCTGACGACACTACCATTTATGGTAGCACATCTAAGACAGTAAACGATCAAGTTCTCTCCAATTCTCTCTCCTCTGATCTTGAACACGTAGTACAATGGGGTAAGGAGTGGCTGGTTACTTTTAATGCATCAAAAACCAAGCTTCTCTCTTTACATCATCAACATTCTAATCTACATATTGTATCAATTGAAATGAATGGCTCTCGTCTTCAGGAGGCCTCAAGTTTTGACAAGCTTCTGGGCTTGACCATTACTCCTGATCTTAAATGGAACACGTACATCAAATCTGTTGCCAAGGCCGCTGGAAAAATGGTGGGATCTTTCTATCGATCCGGTAAATATCTCACTGCTGATGCTATTCTCTATCTATATAAGAGCCAGGTACGTCCAAGGATGGAATACTGTTACCACATCTGGGCAGGAGCTGCTAGAAAAGACTTGTCCTGCTTTGATAGAGTTCAAAATAGACTTCGTAGCCTCGTAGGAGATGTCCTTTTCTCCTCCTTGCAACCTCTATCTCACAGAAGAGATGTTGCGAGTTTGTCTCTGATGTATCGTTATTTTAATGGAAAGTGTTCGACTGAGCTTCAATCTATGGTCCCCCCTCGCCAAACTTTCACAAAAAACACTCGTCTAGCTGTAAACACTATCAATAATTCCCCCCACTCTTTATCTGTGCCTAAACCTAAACGTAGATTCCATGAACAAAGCTTCTTACTTAGAACTGCACGCCTGTGGAATTGTCTTCCGTTTTCCTGCTTTCCGGCTGACTACAATATGGTTGTCTTCAAGTCTAACGTAAATAAGTTCTTGATGAGCCGTTCAATATAATTTATCAAATTTACCAAATTTTTATTACTAATGATTACTATATTGTCCAATTTCTACTGTACACCCTTTAACCCTTATCCTTGAGTGGCTTCTTGGCCTTGATAATGTGGTGATGTCTATGTAAAAAAAAAAAGGAAACATAACGTTCGATTTCTCTGCAGTGGCGATGTTAAAACGGACTCTTTTGTAGCGCACTTCCGGGAATACCAATCAATCTGAACGATTATTATCATGGTCCTATGTTTATGTTACGAAAATAGAATGTTAAGAAATATGCATCGAGGAAGCTTACAAGGAGCGTTATCTTGATAGAATGGAATTTTATTTTGACAATTATGTTTTCACGTGGAAAAAGGTTGGAATCTAGAACATAGAATGTTGGAATAATATATGGAAATAATAACGTCATGACGTAACACATTTGAAAGTTAGTTTGGAATATAGAAGTCGAGTTTTGTTAGTTGGAAAGGCCAGTCGAGTATCGTTCTTTGACCAGGCCAGTGTTTGCATAAATAAATCTTCTCATTAGGTTGTGTAAGGGGCGTAAGGGTTAAGACAACAGTGCATTGACACCAAAAAATTATGTTATTTCTTTACATGCAAAACACACTCACACACATGCGCACACACACACGCACACACACAACTCACACACACACATACAGAGACACAAACAGGACGTCATATACACCCGAACGGTTTTAATGCATATATATAATTACAGTGCAGAATCTTTTTTTTCGTAATCCTGTATCGATATAGATAAGAATATAATTCTTATAATTGTAATGCATTATAAATTTATTGTTTGAATGTTAGACTTCCGATAGCATGGCACCATCTGTCAGCGCAACTACTACAGTGAGTTGGTTGCGATAGTTCGCTAACTGAACTGTTTGACACACTGGCTCCAGGCTTATCTGTGAGTCGTATTGCATACTTACTAAAACACGGTCTTCATAGATTGGGAAAATATGGCCTTACATTTTCTCGAATATGTGTATAGCAAGCTCATGGCATATTTTCGGTGTATAATTTAGTAGAAATCTTGATAAGAAAAAGAATGTTATTGAGGCGAAAAATATATTTTAAGTGTAAAAAAATAGTCACATTAACAGTAATAGGAATTTGAACTATGAGACAATCAAGTGTGCTAATTAAAAATAAGCACACATGACTACGTAGGAGAGATCAGACGACGGTCGGCTGGTAATATGTGGCGAAAAATCATTCATACTCTGGTATAGTTTTTAAGAGACACGCACAAATTAGAATAGTGAGAAAGAGTGAGAGAGTGAAGGAGAGTGTGAGAGAACAACTCTAACTCTAATCTACCACACCTACAAACATACTACCGAGCAGAGCTTTTAACATGATATCAATGTAAGGTAAATAAACTTTGTTGATTAAGCAAGTTGTTTCTTTGATTACAAGAAAACACGACTATGGGCATGTACTAATTATGTTCAGTTATTTGTTAGAGTTGCAAACATTAAATTATATAGAAAGAATATATTACATTAATGGCTTGCTGTAAATAATGTCCATTTGCTGTAACAAATACAGCTAAAATATATGGAATAGGCAGAAAAGAGAGTATCAATCTTGAGAGCTTGAAATAATAACGGATTACTTGTGTATCAATCATAAACTGATAAAAGTATTAGTCATTAAACTGTCGCTTCGAATCTTTAACAAGCCCGATCATAGCGGCCAATAAATGTTTCGAGTTTTTTTTAATTGTTTTTTGCGTTAACATTGATTCAGAAACAAAAATCCTGCTCAACAGAAAAAAGACGTTGGAAGACAACGAGTGACCCAAGAGACGATGTTATAGGCATCTTCAATCTTGACGGGATGATACGGTTAAACGTAAGAGATGCCAGGCATTTATCATTCTCATTATTGATTAGAATTTTATAATAAATTACACAATGAAAAAATACACAATTGATTAGAATTAAACATATAAGCATTATCTATTTTCCAGAAGTGATATTGAGAGTATAAACGGAAGTTTGCTTAGAAGAAGAAAAGTGATGACAATATCGACCAATCACATAATATTCAAAGTAAACTATGAAAATCTAGGAGAAGTATAGCATGGTCGATTGACCGTAAATATAAACATATATATATATATATATATATATATATATATATATATATATATATATATATATATATATACATATATATATAAGTTAAAATAAAAATTACAAATAAATTTTCCAAAATGATCCAAGATGGTAAGACTAAAGTATATTATTAATATTAAAGAATTAATATTCATATAGTAACCTCAACCAGATGTAACATCTCGATAAAACTAAAGAGGAGATAGAGCTTTTTAATAAAAGCTAACAGTTAATAAAACATGTTAAAAACCCTTTTAAAAGAGTTAAAAACATATACTTCTCCCAGCGCGAAAATCCCTTATACAATTTAATAATAATTTTGTACTAGAAAGGGCAGCCCTGATAATTTTGGCATCTTGATGGGGGGCTTCTGATTCGGCAGTAGTTACCGATTTAGGGGGACTCTTCTTACCGAAAGTACTTTAATACCACTTTAAACATATCTAAGGAGGTCTTTATAGAGACGATGCTTTTTTACTACAACAGCCAGGCAAAGAAAGTACAACAAAACAAAATATTACATAACTTCTTTAATAACTTTGGCCTTTCTATAATTATCGAACCAATCCAAAAAACTTTAAATTTTCTTGATATTACACTTAACTTTAACACTGAAATTCATAGCCCCTATAATAAACCTCACCTTACGCTTTATACGTCCAGAAATCTTCTAAAACCCCAACCCAATTATAAAATATATAGTACCATCCCTTTCTAGAAGAATTTCTGCTCTTTCTGCTGATAAAAAAAAACTTTCAATCAAGATGCTACTTTCTTCAATAACGCCTGACGGAACTCAGGACACAAGGAAAAGATTAAATACAACCATTATGCCCCTCCTGCAGGCCGCCGTAAATCTGTAATCACACACAATATGACTCGTAAGAAACTAGTTCAAATAACAATATCTGCCGCTATCAATAACCATGAACCTGTCTACATATATAATCAAAACCAAAATACTAACCGTAATACCTCTAACCCACTCAGTCGCATCAGGAGAAAGAAAATATTTGGTTTAATCCTCCATTTAGCGTAAATATCAAAACTAATGTACCTAAGGAATTCTTCAACATTGTACAAAACTGTTTCAAATACCCACACATATATAGTTCTATTTTCAATAAAAACTTAATCAACAATGCCTAATTTAGCACAAAGTCTTAACATCTAATAACAAAAAATTACATCAGCCCAAAAAATCCATTTCCTTATTAAACCCAAAACTAACTGTAATGGTAATAACAGACATCTTGCCCACTCAATAATGATTTGATCCATGAAGATCTTACATATTCATGCGCAATTACTGAGCTCCCACGTTTTCCTCCCATAACATACACTAACATTTCGTCTACAAGTTATACTTCTTCCCTCCTACATCTGATATAGTTACTAATCCAATATACCACTCGAGAAGCCCCTACATCTACAACCATACAACTAACAGTAATAATAATAATAATTATAATAATAATAATAATATTAATAATAATAATCTCCTAAGTCCCATCCTTACTAACAACACTCATTATTCCCTCCAAAATAGTCCTCATACAATCATTGTCCCACCATGTGTTGAACACTATGAACAACATTCAAACTATTTAACTAAAACAAATAAGCAAATTAACATTAATATCAAACCTCGAGTTTTAATAAAGTGCACACATATATCGGCGCTACTTCAACATTAATTTAGAAAAGAATATCAAACCGCATTTTTTCTTTTAAATACTATAATTCAAATAATAACCAAAAAAAAAAAACTTAACTCTAATAATACTCCCGTCTCAATCAAATAAACTCTCATGAAAAAAAAAATTAAATCTCATACTCCAGGATCTAAGTCATGTTGCCTCTGTGCCACCGTAGATATAACTATAATTACTTCCCCTCAAGTAACAATATAATAAATTCTAAAAACGAACTGATCTCTTTCTGTAAACACAGGTCCAAATTTAATTATGGTAATTTTGAAATTATATAAATATTACCTCAACCTTTCAGATAGATATATAATTTTTCTTTAACTTTATAGGTTTTCCTACATACTTTCTTAATTATTTATTTTAATTCTTGATTTCTTCTTTTCTTGGCCGTTTTTTTCATCTGCAACTATTTATCTGCAATTTCCCCCTTAGTCTTTAAATATTCTTATCTATTAATATATCAATCTACCCACGCATTAATATCCTGTATGTGTATTTACTTATATTTTACTATATGCATTTACTTACATACTTACTTGTTTTATCCTGAACTTCAGATACCAGTCATCCTCTCACCTTAATTTTTTTATGTCATATTTTATTTTTATTTTTTATTTATTTATTTTTTAATCCTTATTTATTTATTATTCCTGTTTTCTTCTTTCTTTCTTATTTATTTTCATTTAATGTATTTTAATAACTCTTGCTGACATTTTCTTAAGTAATTACCTGTACATTTCAGTTGCCCTATTTTTGCCTTAGATTTTTCGCGCCTTTTAACATATTTTTGTCTGGGTCATTTTGACATTTGTTTTTTCTACATTATAATTCGTCGATTTTAGAAGTAGGTTATAATAGTTATGAACTCTTGACAAAGCAAACCCCGAAAAATTAATTGCCCGCATTTAAAAATGTGAGCATGAAAAGTATTCTGGTCAAGATGAAACTTAGAAAATTTTAAAGGACTAGTTTTTAAAACTAGAAAAAGAAAAACATAATATACTCTAGTGAAACTATCATGAATTCATAACTTTAAATATTTCAGCATTAGGATTGTATAAATAATGTAACTTATTTTTTAAAAAATATTTCTCATGTTGCAATATTTTGAGTTGTACATTTATTTTATTTCTTACAAGAATATATTTTTCTTTTCCAATTTTATCAACTTGTACTATTCCTTTTCAAAGTTTAATGTTAACCATATTACTTTTCATGCTCGCATCTCTCTATATAGTATATACAGGGTGACCCCCCACAAAAAACAACATAGAAACTATATCTAGAACATATGTTGTAGAACGGAGAAAATAATGCCAAAGAACCTAATGTTTTGATGTCATGTTTTCAATATAATAAACTAGTTATGACCAAAGTTTCATTTCTGTCGGACAAAACACTAAGAAACGGGGCCTAATTAGAGTTGTGGTCCATTTTTGTGGGTCACCCTGTATACATACATATATATATATATATATATATATATATATATTTATATATATGTATATATATGCATATATATGTGTTATATATATACATGTATAAATATACATATATACCTGTGTGTATGTGTATGTGTGTGTATAATGCTAGATTATAGTAATTATGTTCCTTTGAAATGTATAACCGTGATATTTATCTTGTATTTTCAATTCTGTCAATTCAGTCAGGATCCATGTAAAAAAAATCAGAATATAAAAAAAACTGAATAAAAACACCCACATTATTAAAAAATGTGTGCGTGCGTTATTCTTCCAAATATACACGTATAATCTTAGAAATACATATATGTTTAAAAATGTAGAATAAAAAAACGAAACTAAATAGAGGTGAGGAATGCCTCAAAGACTGCGTTTATTTTTGAGATCATAGGTGTGTTTAAATAAATCTATACGCATACTTATAAACAACTCAATTTTTGAGAAACACTCTGGCCATTAACGTCATCCGCGAAAAGCATTAAAAGACAAAAAATGAAACCATTACATCGGTTGAATCGTTGATGTGACAAAACTGTTATTCGATTCAACGTTATTGAAGTCTTTGTTTCATCGCTGGCGAACGGTACATTCTTCACTTGGTCTTTTGTGAGAATCAGTTTTTGAAAATTGCGAACTTTGCCCGCGGCTTTTTTTGTTTCTTTTGAAAAATCTTTAGAAAATGTGTAAAATGTGATCAGAAATTCGTCATTATGTTTTGTCTTGGAGTTCTTTACTCAGGAATCTCTTTAGAAGGTCAGACAATAAATACCGATGCGTTTGCTGACGTAAGCATAACAATGCCATATTTTACGCATATTTACGATGTTGTTTTCAAATTTATGACCGTTTTATCTATCTTTATCTCTCGCTCTGTTAGGCTAACTCTCTCTGTCTCTGTCTGTGTAGCTCCTTCTCTCTGTCTGTATGTCTGTCTCTCTCTCTATCTCCCTCTCTCTATCTCTCTCTCTCTCTATATATATATATATATAAAGAGAGAGAGACACACACACCCATATATATATATATATATATATATATATATATATATATATATATATATATATAAACAGAGAAAGAGAGAGAGACAGAAGGAGAGAGAGTGAGAGAGAGATAAAGAGAGAATAGATCAAAATAAAAACTATATTCCAACATTTCTCATGTGGACCATCTTAAAATTAATTCCTTTAATTGTGTATATTTTTACAATTCTTGACAGTATCTGCTTCTTAGCGCAAAATCAATTATTATAGAAATTAAGCATTGTAAAAGTCAATAAAATTAAAGGAATACATTATAAGATGGTCAACATCATGAATTTTGGAATATAGTTTGTTATTATTCATTTTTTATATTGCTCTGTAATTACATTGAGCTTCTTAAATATGGATGCATATGTATTATAGTAAAATATATTTATACAGAAATATATATATATATATGTATATATATATGACTATATATATATATATATATATATATATATATATATATATATATATATATATTAATTGTAAAATGCATTTTATCAATGACGAAATCTGTTGAATACTATCCTAATATCAATGTGATCAATGTGGTGGTGCCTTTGTAAAAAAAAAAAAAAAAAAAAAAAAAAAACTCCTTTTGCTTTCCAAACTGCAATAAGTGTATTATTTCCTCCTTTCGGACGTCATAAGGGGTGAAGATGACCACGTCATCATTTTGTGAATTCTTCCTTTTCTACAACCAATAATCATATTCTGGATACCTTTCACATGTTTTCCTTTAATATTTTCTTCTTTTTTTTTACACAGGAGTCGCCACTTATCAAGTCCCAGAGACCACTGGAGGAAAAGGGTTAATGAGTATACATTAGCCAATGTGATTATAGGGTAGTATACATACGTAGTGGGAATTTCGTCAAATTAAGTATAAAACTATTTTTTAATTGTTGCCAGGTTTAAGTTTTAGAGATGATTGGTCGGATTATGTGATTTTTATTTTACACAGGTATCAACACATTATCAATGTCAAGAGGCCACTCGGGAATAAGTGTTAAAGAGTGTACAGAAGAAATTGGACAATATAGTAATCCATTCGGTAAATTTGTTCACTTATATGGAACGGCTCATCAAGAACTTCTATTCGGACGATATGGTTTGGTAAAAGTATATGTTATGCAACGGAATAGGCGCGGTCAATATATTAATATATAACTGAATTCAACAGGCATAGTGTTTTATTAATTGCCTTCGAAACAATCAATACTATTTAATCCTGAGATGAAAGTGACATATAAGTGACATTAAGTATATATATATATATATATATATATATATATATATATATATATATATATATATATATATATATATATGTATATATATAAGAAACCGAATTCAGATTATATATCACAAATTCTGAAAATGTGTTTTAAAATCACTGAATTAATCCCATGTGTGCACTCGTGCATTTGCTACTAGCTTCCCAATCCAAGACAAGCGTCAAAATAGAGTCTAAAATATAATAGCTCCCAAAGTATCGTGCAAGTTTAAACCTCCGCCCTATAGCTGAAATATCGAACCCGTGTGTTTGTTTTAGAAGTTTGTAGCAGTCATATAGGACAATTTCCTCTTGTGAATAAATGCGACCCTCTGAGTTCTCCGGCCACAGTCTGACCAATGGGCATGTGGGCTGAAATCTCCTTCTTGGCGGTCGTGCATCGATCAAGGAGAACATGAGATACTCCCTAGCGGCACTTTTCTATGGAGTACCTCTATCGTTGTCAGATCAAATTGTGACCCCAGGCGAATAAACAACAACTAATTCAGCTGTGTATGTCGACAGACTGTGAGCTTATTTTAGTAAGCTCCCAGCGATGCACACTAGGGGACAGCCCATAAGATCATCAGTCCCAAAGGCATTTCATCCTGGACTCACGTTTTTTTCACAAAGGACGCCGTGAAAGCTGTCACTTACTGATAAACTTTTCACCCTAGATATCAGTGGTAAAAGAAAAACTGTCTTTATTGACAGAGTAGAAAAAAAGCCTTTCTAGTTGCAAAAACACACGAACCACACATTCCACCTACTCACACACAGCATCAAAATACACATACACCTGAAGTGAGTAATCAACCCAAATACAATTATATAACCACTACACGTATTGGTCGTAGAGTACATTGGCAAAATAAATTATGTAAGACTCTGTACATTTAATGTGGCTTTGTCTAATTTCTTCTTTCAGTTGTTAATCTTTATCTGTGTTTCCTTGTTTTATTAATTGTGTAAATGGTTTGCTCGTGGAAGTTCATTTGAAATAGAGCATGAATAGATCTGAAAATTATGTTCTCTTACCCCCTCCCCGTCCATACCTTACTACTTATAAAAAACATGCTTGGTCAAGTAGCGACTTATACCAGATGAGGGCATTTTTTTTCCAAAAAGTAAAACGCCGTAGTGTATTTCAAGAAAAATCAATTCTTATTTGACTCACGAAGATCGTATTATTGCAATTAAGTTACGAATTTGTAAATTTTTTCTTTTCTAGATGCAAATGCTAATATTATATTTATTTCAGTTTTTAATCTTTATTTCATTGTTTACCTATTGTGTAAATGGTTTTCTCGTGGGAAAATGTGCCGATTCTATCTGACAAGTTCAGTTGTAATAGAGCATGAATACATATGAAAATTCTGCTCTCTTACCCCCCCGTCCACACGTTACAACATATAAAAGAAGATGCTTGTCAAAGTAGAGAGCTTTATCATGTGATCAGCGTTTTATTTTCAAAAATAAAACCGCCGAAGTTTTTTCAAGCAAAATCAATTCTTATTTGAAATCACGAAGATCGTACTATTGCTGTTAAGTTACGAATTTGTAATATTTTTCTTTTCTAGATGGAAGTTCTAATATTATATGTATTCCAGTTTTTAATCTTTATTTTTATTTCATTGTTTTATTAATTGTGAAAATGGTTTTCTCGTAGAAAAAATGTGCCGATTCTGTCTGGTAATTTCATTTGGAATATATATTGTTTTATCGTTTTATAATGAATTTTTCTTGTCCATAAATGTTTTTTATATTTTCCAAGTTGATAGCTTAAACAGATTAGCCAAGTGTATTAATTTTCAGTTAGTGAGAGGGGAATCATTCACCATACCTTCTCCTAAACACGCCAAATAGACTTTTATTAAGTACAATACTTAATATTTTTTAATGGGAGGTAGACAGCGCATTGTGGTTGTGTTATCGGCAGCTCCCGTTATTCTCGCTTCTCGTTATTTGTCGCTCAGTCCGTATAATTTAATGAGTGATTCTTCTTACAAAGGGAGACGAAAAGCTGTGTTCTTGGTAGGCAGTATTTTGCGTGAACAGTCGCCAAAGATGTCGGAAATATTCTGTTTCTATGTATATCCTTGTATCAATGTCACTAGTAAGGGTGCTGGAGGTAAACGTTTTATCTGGGATGACGTTATCCGCCTCATAGTCAGGGACCAGAACCATGGATTAACCACTAAGTAGGCTGTCCTATAAGCAGGTGCGAAGCACTGGGGCTGCTTTATTGTAATTTCGTGAATGGATTCTGGACCATGCAGTAGCTTCTGGTGGGGCCTCTCGATGCCATTTTATTGGGTAATAGTTACGGCTTTACCTTTTCATGTGCTACAAACAAATATTTTTCATTTCTATTTCTCTCTTATTCGCTCTCTGCCCGGCTTAAAGCAAGTCTTTCGACCTAGTCCACAAATCCCAAAACTCCACCATGAAAAGTTTCAATAAAAAATACAGGATTAAACCCGGATCTCCAAGTTCTAACGTAGAACCCCACTACCATGTTTCCTTCTCAAATTTCAGGGGTATACGTTCTAACCTTACAGAGATTGAAACCCAATTACAGCAGACTAAACCAGACATATTATTTCTAAGCAAAACTGGGACTGGACAGACCATTTCATAAGATGATTTCGTAAGTAAAGGATATCCTAATTTAACTTCCAAATCTGTCCCCAAAGATCGCCATGGGCATGGAATATGGGCATATATAAAAGATGGATGTCCATGTGGTAGGGACATCTCCAGAGAAGACCCTAACTTACCTTTTATGTGCTTCCGGATTGACCTTGCGCATTCATATTTGCTCTCTATCGCCTCAACAACAGGGGGTTACTATCTTTAAAAGCATATCTGGGAAAATTGGGCACGTCCAATCTGCTTATCCTATATCTAATATTTATGTATGTGGAGACTTCAATGTTAACAATGTGGAATAGTTAAGCCACTCAAAAATGACATATGATGAGGGGAGGTTCTGTCATTATTTCTCCATTGTTATGGCCTGACTCAGATTGTTCACGACCCCACCCGTGTGTCCGATACTGACGGCCAGTATAGAAATCTCCTTGAACTTTTATCAAAACTTGCCCTGAACTGTGTTCAGCTTCTGTTCTGTCTCCACTTGTATCTTCCGACACCTCTATTGTATCAGTTAAGATAAAAATAAAATGTAATAAGTTCTAAGATGTACCTCTCCATCGTATAGTGTATCGATACTCTATGGCTGACTAGGATAACTCCCGTACATTTATATCACATCTACCTCTGCGTTCCATGATTAAAAAGGATGTGGCCTCTATAGTATCAGACCTGACGGAATGGGTTATTGTAGGTATATACCGTTTTATACCCTCGAACAAATTCCAGTAAAACCTAACAGCCAGCTGTGGTTTTCTCCAGAAGGTGCTGCTGCCATTGCACACAGAAATCACTTTTTTCCATTTCTTACAACGTAATAAATGTACTGAGATTGAATCCACTTTCAGGAATGCCAACAACCATTGTAAAAAAGTAATAAAGAACGCAAGAGAGTTATATGCTCAGTTCGTTAAGTCCAAAGAAGCTGAGCCACGGCTTGGTTCCCACCAGTTTTGGCAAATAGCAAACAGAATCTTGAACAGAAGCGTGCGTTCTATCCCAACTCTCATAATTGGACCTAAGGTAATTTCGTCAGCATCAGATAAAGCCAAACACTTTGCCAAAAACTTTGCAGCTAATTTTACCCTTTGCGACCAAAGCCGCCAATCTCCAATATTTCCTCCTGTATCAGGAATCATGCCTGATATACAAATATCTGTGCGTGATGTTTCCAAGTAAATCCAAAGACTTAATTCCAATAAAGCACCCTACCATGACGGAATTCCAATAACAGTACTCAAAAGAATTAAACCAGAACAAGCGCCTGTCCTTACAAAACTGTTGAAACGTTTTCTTAAGGAGAATTGCTTCTTGTAACCCTGGAAAATCTCATCAGTATGCACCGTATTTAAGAATTCAGGTGATCGCTCGTCTCCCTGTCAGTACAGGCCAATAATCTCCTGTGTCATGAGTAAGTTGCTGGTATCTGTGGAAAATAGAGAATTAATCAGCCATCTCAGCAAAAATAACCTTCTTAGTGACACGCAATATGGTTTCCGTTCTGCTAGATCTACAGCAGATGTGTTTACAGTTATATCGCATAGGATTAGTGAATCTCTCAAATGAGGTTACCTTTCGAGGGCAGTTTCTCTTGACATATCGAAGGTCTTTGATAGAGTATGGCATAATGGTTTACTTCATAAGATCTCCAGCTACGGTATAGCTGGAAATGTCTTCTCAATTATTAAATAATTTCTCTCTGATAGGTTCATAAGAGTAGTGGTTGATGGGCAAAAATCAGAAGCTCTAAGTGTTAATGCTCGAATTCCCCGGGGGTCGATCCTGGACCCAAATCTCTTCCTGATCTACAGTAACGATCTTCCAAAACACATCCGTACATCATTCATAGACATTTATGCTGATAACACTACTATCTATGGTACCACATCTAAGACCGTTAACAACCAAATTCTCTCTGATCATGAGCAAGTGGTACAATTAGGTGACTTGTTATTTTAATGCATCTAAAACCAAGCTTTTATATTTACTTTATCAACGCTCTGATCCCCATATGGCATCAATTGAAATGAATGCCTCTCGTCTTGGGTAGGCCTCATGTTTTGACAACCATCTGGGCTTGACCTTTACTCGTAATCTTAAATGGAACACATACACTAAATCCGCTGGCAAGGCTGCTGGAAAAATGGTGGGGTCCTTCTATCGATCCAGTAGATATCTTGCTGCTGATGCAATTCTCTATCTATATAAGAACCAGATTCGTCCAGGTATGGAGTACTGTTGCCACATCTGGGCAGGAGCTGCTAGGAAGGACTTGTCCTGCCTTGATAGTGTTTAAAATAGACTTCGTAGCCTCGTAGGAGATGACCTTTTCTCTTCCCTGCAACCTCTATCTCATAGATGAGATGTTGCGAGTTTGTCTCTGATGTATCGTTATTTTAATAACAAGTGCTCGGCTGAGATCAAATCTATGCCCCCCTCGCCAGACTTTCACAAGAAATACCCGTCTAGCAGAAAACACTATCACTAGATTCCATGAGCAAAGCTTTTATTTTAGAACTGCACGCCTGTGGAATCATTTTCCGTTTTCCTGCTTTCCAGCTGACTACAGCATAGTTGTCTCCCAGTCTAACGTAAACAAGTTTTTGATGAACCGTTTCATATAAGTTAAATTTTTTACAATATTTCCATTATTAACCATTACTATATTGTACAATTTCTACTGTATACTCTTAACTCTTATTCTCGAGAGGCCTCTTGGTCTTGATAAGTTGTGATGCCTATGTACAAAAAAACAGAACTTTTTACAAGAAAGACAGTTTTCTTCTTCTTCTTCTTCTTCAGGCAAACCAGATTTCAACAGAAAAGCAAGAACATTTTTATTCTCACAAAAAATTGTTAAATAACTGTAACATTTCTTTTCTTCTCTATCGGCTTTCCGCCGAAGCAGGAGGTGAGGTAGCAGTAACAGAGAACTGTTTTCTCTTGTGAATCAATGCCACCCTCTGAGTTCTCCAACTTCTGGCTTACCAATCAGATAACAGGGCGCATTTATTCATCTGATCCATAAAAGTCTTCGGACCGCCAGCGTAGCAGCATCTACCCTCTTTTGTCTCCTGTCCACCGGACATCTCGCTACAGCATTGACGGTCTGGATTTGAGACACCTGCTATCCAGCTAGAGACGACACGGTACTGACGAGCCTTCGACGACCTCAAAATAACTTTCTTTTTATTTTCCCTTTTAGCAGCCTTGCCTGTCAGATCCTTCTACAAATTAAATACTTTCATTGTTGTTGTTTAAAAAGGAAGTTCGCGTATCTTTTGTGTCTTGTTCTTTGCTATAATTTATTTGGAAGGTAAAACAATTACAATTCCTAAAAGTTATTTAACGGAATGATTTAATCATAGCAGTTATGCCTCTTCCATGTAAATACCCACAAATCTCCCTTGCCTCTGTTAAGCTCTGTAGATGACAGAAAAGACCCTACTCTAATAGTTTTTTTTTCCCCTCAGACTGCTAGAATTCGGAAGTCTTTCCGTATGTCCTTCTTACCTGATACTATGAACCTTCAGAAGTTTAAATGTAAAGAAACCAGGGTGATCACTGTGCACATCGTCATTGTCTCATGTTGAAAATCAATCCAATCACTTACGTTTCAAATTCTAAGATGTATTTTTGGAGGGTGAAAAACAGTAAAGAATAAAATTCCTTACTACGCTAGCATTAAGCACGCTAACATTGTCTCAGTTATAAATGTTGAAAAAAAATAAAAAAATAACTTCAAATTGTTTTTTTTTTCTTTTTAACAGCAACATTTATCTCCTCATTGTAGAGGAATTTACATCACACACGCCCCGAACATGATCTCGAATGTTCTCGGTGCCTCTCACTTAATCTAGAGCGTACTCCACGTCTCTAACGTTATATGTTTCAGTTCATATATCTTAACCTGTAAAGTCATTCTATATTGATTTGATTGACGTCTTAGCCATGTTACAGCAAGACAATATCCTCTTTATAACCTATGCCTCCTATTTAAGTTTCAACGTTGAGTTAATATATTACACGTGATCGGTTTAGATTTTAGTGGTTGAAAGATTTTGTACATAATGCCGGCAGATCAATAAATATATATAAAATTATATATAGGTAAGAATTGTGTAAGTATTGTCCGTGCCATGTACAGTGAGATTACAAAATAATAACAATAATAAACATTACAATTTTCTCTCTCATTTATCTTTCTATATATCTATAAATGTGATAATGTATGCGTGGGGATAATGGTCTTACTCAACTAATTTTGGATCTACAAATATGAGATTTGGTATATCGAATATTCAGACATATGCAAAATTTTGATTAGTTTTTATCAAGAAAAAAATAAACTACTAAAGAATTGTAAGTAGGGGGTCATAGGTGTTTATCCGTTGAACTGTTTCATATGCATGAATAGTTCTCATGAAATGTTATTTATGTTAAGTATAAATAGGTTTGAAAACACTTTTTAAAGATTGTGGCAAGATGGCTTATAGTACTTGACTCACCTGCTGCAAGGTTTTGTTTAGATGCGGTACTTCCATTTCTCGTTCTCTTTCAGTGGAGAATTCCTTCACGACTGAACAATTTTTTTTTATTTTTGTACCTTTTCTCCACGTTAAAAAACGACCCTGGTGTCAAACTCTGTCCCGTGGGGAGGCATTGTAAATAGGTACAAGAAGTTGACTCTTTAAAACAACAAAAATGACAAACAGAATATTCGTGTTTTGTTGGCTCGAGTTCTTTCCGCTTTTTTTTGTTGTTCCCCCCCCCCTTCATATTTTTTTAAAGAAATTGATTGTAAAGTTTAAAACCTACGGTATATCCCTTTATAAATGAATAAAAAAAACTTCATTAATTGTAATATAATTTTTATGCAGATTTTCAAACCGAGCAACGGTGGGTAGTCTGCAAGTGTATATATCTCTATAAAGGTTAGAATATGAGTGATGGCAAATGAAACGATAGATTGAGTTTGGTATATAGGGGATTCAGACATATAGAAACTTGTAAGTCGGTTCCTCTTCGGGAGAAAGAGCTTCTGAGTGGTCAAAATTAAAATTTGATAAGTATGGGTCAGGGGCCTTTATCTTTTTCTTTACTTTTTCACGAATGCGCATGCATGCATGGTTCATATGACAGATTATTATGTTAAAAATAAGTAGGTCTAAAACACTTTATAAAGTTCGTCTCAAGCTGAGCTCTGACATCTGAAAGTATCCTGTACCTCTATAAGGCCACCATTCGCCCATGTATGGAGTATTGTTGTCACATTTGGGCTGGTACATCTGCTACTAGTCTCTCGCTCCTAGACAAGGTTAAAAAAAAGAGTTTCCAATCTGATAGGCTCTGAATTGGCATCTAATCTTCAGCCTCTGTCCCATCGACGAAACGTGTCATCCCTCTGCTTGTTCTACAAGTACTTTAATGGTGAATTCCTTGACGAACTGCAGACACTTGTGCCCCCCACGACGTAGACACCCTCGACAAACCCGACACGCAGCTAAATCCCACCCCCACACAGTAGAGATCCCTAGATGTAGAAGATCCTTCTACTCCAGTAGTTTCTTCCCCAGAACCGCTAGACTCTGGAATTCCATTCCAGGTTCTTGCTTCCCTCACTGTACTGACATGCAGAAGTTCACGTGCAACGTGAACCGACATCTTTCTGCCAAAATTCCTGCATAGTGCCCCAGTAGTTGCTGCCCCTCATAGTAGTCCCCCTACACCAAACTGGCAATGTGCCTTGTTTGGGGTGAAAATATAATAATAAAAAGGCTTGACTGGCTGCATTTTTTGGATTTCATGTGAGTAGTCTCTATACAAGGAATAAACTATTAAGAAATAAACATACTACTCGTATGCACATGTTTCAGTTTCTTTGCGTTCTTTTCTTTCATTTACTTAAAAAATAAAACGTTATGTTTAATACCTAACGTATTTATGTTTACAATACATAAGAATTCTGCATCCATTACGATATAATATGTGTAAATATTTTGCGATATGGCAACGTCGCACGGACTGCTAGTATTTAACATCTCTTCGAACTAAAGTTTATAATTAAGACACTCGCTCTGAGGGCTAGAAGAATGTCAGTGCATTGTACATCTTTATTAATTTTACATTCGATTGTGTTTTTTGTAAGATATTTTTACAATTTATCTTGCTACAATTAAATGTTATTTTAAAACAAAAACAAGATCATTGGTCATTTATTGTTGACAATTCATGTTTTGAAAGTGCAAGCATTCGTTGCAAAGCAATTCGACAGATTATTGCACCGAATTTCGACTGCTATCGGTGCAACGTGTTAATGATATTTGCTCCAAGGCAATATATTAAGAAATAAAAAAAAACTAATAAGAAAATGCTAAAAATACTACAGAGAGTAAATTTAACTGCCGTAGTGTGAGCTAGTGCTACTTGGAAGCACATATAGGGTAAGTTAGGATCTTCTCTGGAGATGTCCCTACCACATGGAAAGCCATCTTTTATATAGACACCTATTCCATGCCCATGGCGATCTTGGGGGTGAGATTTGGAAGTTAGGTTAGAGTATCTTTTAATTAACCGAATTATGTGTTCATCAACGTTTCGTCTTTATTTCATCCGGAGGTAGTCTCGAAATAAAATCTGAAACGTTGGTAAACACACTAACTCGTTTTGTTCCTTTTCATATCTCTCTCTGTCTGTATGGTTGTCTGTCCTTCTCTCTCTCTCTCTCTCTCTCTCTCTCTCTCTGTATATATATGTATATATATATATATATATATATATAATGAGAAAGGCTGTGTGTTAGTGTTAGACGTATTATTATTTATTTCTATTGTTTCCTTGCGTTTGGTATATATCACTAGACCTGCATTTTTCCTGTTTGCAAGGACAGGTTTCCTTACATCCGAAATAGTAATATTATTCATCAATTAGAAATGTCAGTGTGATGCTGGTTATGTGGGGCAAACTTCTTTGCATTTGTCGACTAATATAAACAACCACATTCCATCAAAGCAAAGACTTCATTCCTCTGCAACTTTAGACTCTAACATTTGATTATATACGGTTGAGAATCATTGAGCCAATCAGTATAAAACAGAGTGATTTTATGGATTTCATAGAGCGGACTCCAACAATAATTTTACATATTTGGAATCAGTCTCAATAACGATTTGAGAAACTTCAGTGGGTTTTCAGAATGGATCGTTAAAATCCTTAACTTTTCTCAGGGAAATTTGACCACCTCACATTTTGGTTCTTCCTCCTTTCACTTAATTAATCCCTTTGGGTTTAATTTAAATCGCCTTATAAAAGTTTATTGAATACCACTGTTTATTTTACTCGCCTTTCGGTAGCTAAATTTTCTCTCTATATAAAGTAGTAACGTTCTTGTTGGGGTGTCTGAGAGAGAACTCCCCTATACAGTACATCATTTGAACGATAATGACCAAACATACCATGATAAGGGTGTCCACCTAGGTATGTTGAATACCATTTAAATTTAACAATTTAAAGGTCATAACCAACACACACACGCACACCCACACCCACACAAACACACACACACACACACACACACACACACACACACACACACATATATATATATATATATATATATATATATATATATATATATATTATATACAGTCCACATTACTGGACCGAAACGGTTGTACCTGTTATAATCATTTTCTCCAACATAGAATGGTTGACATCATTTTTAATGGTATGCTGACCTTCATAAACCCCTCCAGCTAATGATTGTAAACGACAAGTTGGGTGCGCCACTTTCACAGCGACTGCCAGCATGGCGCCGGCCAAGTTCAGTTACTTCAAGCGATAGTTAGCTAATATAAAACACTTTAAGCAATAGCTGCTTTACATGGAGCATTTCCAGCAAGCGTAACCGCGAAGCGGAAATCCTAGTGTATAGCAAAGTCCGGCGACAAGTGGAAGATATCTTTGCTAGTATATATATATATATATATATATATATATATATATATATATATATATATATATATATATATATATATGTATGTATGTATCACACAATTTTTTTTATTTTTATTTTTCTTACTATCGATTTTCTCCTGATGTGATATTAGCCACAGGAGCTCTAGACATATTTCTGCTCATATTTAAATGTGTTTATTTATAAATGTTGTACCTCTATCGAAATCTCTCTCTCTCTCTCTCTCTCTCTCTCTCTATATATATATATATATATATATATATATATATATATATATATATATATATATATATATATATATATATATATACATATATATATATATATATATTACACAGTGATCACCACTTATCAAGGCCCGGAAGCCACTCAGGGATAAGGGTTATTGCAAGTACATTAAGTTTGCTGACGTGTTTACTTAAGGGGGCGGTTCATGAGGAATTTGTTAACATTGGACTTGAATACATCCAAGTTGTAGTCCGGAGGGAAGCAGGCAGACGGAACAGAGTTCCACAGACGTGCAGTTCTAAGAAAGAAGCTTTGTTCATGGAATCTACGTTTGGATTTAGGCACAGATATAAAGTGAGGAAATTTTTCACAGTGGATTCAGCTAGACGGGTGTTTTTCGTGAAAGATTGGCGAGGGGGGCAGAGATTGGAGTTCAGACGAGCATCTGCCATGGAAATAACGATAAAACAAGAACAGGCTCGCAACGTCTCTTCTGTGGGAGAGAGGTTGCAGGGTAGAGAAAAGGGCATCCCCCACTAAGCCACGAAGTCTATTTTGTACTCTGTCAAGGCAGGATAGGCTGTTTTTAGCAGCTCCTGTCCAGATATGGCAACAGTATTCCATCCTTGGACGTACTTGGCTTTTATATAGATAGAGAATTGCATCAGTAGTGAGATATCTTCTCGAGCGGTAGAAGGATCCCACCATCTTTCCAGCGACCTTGGCAACAGACTTGATGTACGTGTTCCATTTCAGATCAGGAGTAAAGGTCAAACCCAGAAGCTTGTCAAAACACGGAGCCTCACCCAGAAAAGAGCCATCCATCACAATTTACGCCAGCCGGGGATCAGAGCGTTGATGATGTAAGGATAGGAGTTTGGTTTTGGATGCATTAAAGGTAACCAGCCACATCTTCCCCCACTGAACCACGCGCTCGAGATCAGAGGAGAGAGAATCAGAGAGAACTTTGTCATTTACAGCCTTTGATGTGTTGCCGTCGATGGGTGTGTCATCAGCATAGATGTCAACGAATGATTTAAGTATGTGTTTAGGGAGGTCATTGATGTAGATCAGAAAGAGAGTTGGGCCCAGGATTGACCCCTGGGGGACTCCAGCATTTATATTGCAGGCCTCCGATTTTTGTCCATCGACCACTACTCTTATGAGCCTATCGGAGAGAAATGATTTAATGATTGAGAAAACATTTCCCGTTATACCGTAGCTGGAAATCTTGTGAAGTAGACCCTTATATATATATATATATATATATATATATATATATATATATATATATATATATATATACATACATGAGTGTGCATGTGTGTGTATCTATGTAAGTGCGTGTGTATATACATATATATATATATATATGTATATATATATATATATATATATATATATATATATATGAGTATATAGATATATATGTATAGGTGTATATATATATATACATGTGTATATATATTTGCATATATATATATATATATGTTTATATATATATTCAAATTTATATATATGCAAATTTGTATATATATATATATATATATATATATATATATATATATATATATATATATATTCTTCTGACAAATTAAGGGCAGAATACATTCATTAATTTAAGTATGTTTTCCTGGAGGCTAACGACTATCACTTATAGTTATTATTTAAAAAAAAAAGATAAGGTTTAAAAATGTAGTCCTTTATTTTGTATATAGTTTTAATCTGTACACACACACACACACACACACACACACACACACACACATATATATATATATATATATATATATATATATATATATATATATATATATATATATATATATAAGCTGAACATGCCTCACTTAATGGGAGTCTACAATACGATAATTTCACGTCATGTCTATGTATGGATCAATCTATCTATCTATCTCTTTATATATATATATATATATATATATATATATATATATACACATACACACACACACACATATATATATATATATATATATATATATATATGTATACAGTGGCGCCAAAAAAATACTTACATGTAATTTATTTCTAAAAGCAGTAAATGTAAGCTAAATTGAACGTTACTCGTTAAACAACCTACACCTTTTATTCGCCTTTTACTCCTCCATACTACTTTCCCATATGTGTTATTTTTAATTGAAATGTCTTAGTGTCAACGTCACTTGGAAAATTAAATTCAAATCGAGAAAGCAAAAAAAAAACACCGGGCAATGGACATTTTTTATTTAAATGTAAGTTTAGTACATAAATCTAACAGAAATGCCACATGAACACAATAGATTTACTTATATTAAGTAGCATAGCATTTATGCAATTTGACAGCCTGCAATTCCTTGAATTAGTATGCGACAATACTCCGGTTGAAACGTCGTCCCACTTTTCTTTAATTTTTGGCTAAAGTTCTACCAGATTTGAAATGTTACCATTGTTGTCGCTGTTGCTAGGTGTATTATGATTTGTTTTTAATAGGATTAAGGTCTGGAGAATTTATAGACCAATCCAAACCGCGGATACCATGCTCTTCAAGGAACCTCTTGACATTGTCAGCTGTGTGAAGAGGAGGCAATATCCTGCATGACGATGGGATTATTATCTACATTTAAGCTACAGTAGGACCTTCAATCACACTGTAGTCCTTGGATCATTAGCAGTAATGATGCCCCACACCATAACTGAACCTCCACCACTTTGCAGCGTTGAAACTGTGCATTTAGGATTAAATTCTTCGCATTTGATTCGACGTACGTACAGCCTACCATCACTGCCTTGCCTATTGAACTTTCTTTAGTCGACTAAATTACTTTCGACCAATATAAAGAGTCAGGATCTTCATTGCATCCGACGGAGTCAAGGCGACCCTTCTTTTTTCTTTATAGAAATCGTTGGTTTGCGTCTTGCAACGCAGCTTCGTTAATTAAGTTCATTCAATCCGTTCTTAACTGTAGAAAAAGAACTTTTTAACAGGATTATACTGTTATTGATTTTGGGAAGCCGTTTCGAAACTGTTCCTTAAGCTGCGGATCTTGATAGCATTGACTTCCCTGTAAGGATTACTCTAGGTCGGCCAGATTTCAGGGCACCACGAAAATGCCAAGGTGTTGGTGCTTTTGCACAGACATTCGTACGTTTTCTCGTCACATTTCAATCTGCGGCGGATTTCTCGATTGGATAGACCAGAATGGTGGAGATTAATGAACTCTTGACAATTACTAAGATAATTTTTTGACATAATGACTGAATGTTACGTTGCACAATCACGGAGCAACCACATGTACGATTAGAGAAGCTTTATTGCGTTAAAGGAGGATATTTAAACTTGCCTTAAGCTCATTTGTAGCTGCGGAGTTTATTTTGTCCTTCTCGATTTTTAATTGGACATTACACTAGAATACTTCAATTCAATGTCATATATAAATAAGTAAATACATTGAAGAATAAAAAAAAATCAAATGGATTTTAACATTACATTCAATTTAGCTAAAATGTTCGGTATTTGAGACAAATGATAAATGGGGGCTTTCTTTTTTGCGCTACTTTATATCGCTAATGAACATTCCAAAATGACAAATACATTTATTTAACATTCATATTGTTTTATTGTAGTGCAGTTCGGCTTAGGAGTAGTTCGTTTATGTGTATGGTTTAAATAAGCAGCTCATCAGACACGCATAACATATGTAGTTTTAAGTATATATATTTTGCTATCAAACGTATATATACACATCAATATTTATGTGTGTGTATACATTTATATATATATATGTATATATATTATTATTATTAATAATAATAATAATAATAATAATAATAATAATAATAATAATAATAATAATAATAAGCTTTTTCTCTCGATTTCCACGTATGATATTCAAGCAACAAATGTATTATCCCAAATATTCATTTTTTAAGAAATACTGTCTCACTGGAAATTAAGAAACAGTACACATTAGTTAGACAGAAGATCAGACTCTCTTCCTAATTACTAAATGCCTATTGATGACAAAAGGCATTATTTTAAAAATATTGTACGCCAAGACCCCATTCTACAAAGCATTGCGTATTGTTGCCGCATTATGAGTTTTACTCTACCGACTAGTCTCTCCGTCTTTGATCTCCTCTAAACACCTATCTCTTAATTAATGAGTCCCACACTGTTTGTCGTGAATCAGTCATTGCCGCATCGTCTGCATATTGCATATCTGTTTGTTTTAAAACAGAATACGCAGTACTAAATCTGATAGGTCGTAAACAACATTACTTCATACGTCACTCGATGTAGGAGGATCTATACTAATATAACACCTTTCCTGCTCCCTGATTCCGCCCAGTGTACCTATAAAATTTTCAACTTGTTTATAGTAAGCCCGCACCTCTCCGTAGCTAATGACTATTTTTGGTTGAATTATTATACGAACACATGTTTTATTCTCTATCTATATAAAAGCCAAGTACATCCAAGGATGGAATACTGTTGCCATATCTGGGCAGGAGCTGCTAAAAACAGCCTATCCTGCTTTGACAGAGTACAAAATAGACTTCGTGGCTTAGTGGGGATGCCCTTTTCTCTACCCTGCAACATCTCTCCCACAGAAGAGACGTTGCGAGCCTATCCTTGTTTTATCGTTATTTCTATGGCAAGTGCCCGTCTGAACTCCAAACTCTGGTTCCCCCTCGTCAATCTTTCACGAAAAACACCCGTCTAGCTGAATCCACTGTGAAAATTTTCCCCCACTTTATATCTGTGCCTAAATCCAAACGTAGATTCCATGAACAAAGCTTCTTTCTTAGAACTGCACGTCTGTGGAACTCTGTTCCGTCTGCCTGCTTCCCTCCGGACTACAACTTGGATGTATTCAAGTCCAATGTTAACAAATCTCTAATGAACCGTCCCCTTAAGTAAAGACTTCATCAAATCTCCACACTAACGTAATGTACTTGTAATAACCCTTATCCCTGAGTGGCTTCCGGGCCTTGATAAGTGGTGATCACTGTGTAAGAAAAAAACATAGATAATATGCAAGCTTTTTTTTTACAAGGTTGTCACCACTTATCAAGTCCCGGAAGCCACTCAGGGATAAGGGGTATTGTAAGTAAAGTACATTAGCGTGGATATTTAAAGTGTCTACTTTAGGTGGCGGTGCATCAGGAATTTGTTTACGTTGGACTTGAAGACACCCCAGTTGTAGTCAGGAGGGAAGCAGGCAGAGGGAACAGATTTCCACAGGCGTGCAGTTACGAGAAGTATATGCTCTAATGATGCTGTCATGGGAGTTGAATCATAACAAAATACCAAGTTTATGTATAACAAAAAAGAGAATTGAATCTGGAAGGATGTCCATCATTACAATATTCATAAGAGCTATCAAGCGTATAAAAAATATTTTCAAAAACAACAAGGCACCTATACTTGGTGATCCATGCGCAAGAGAGGTAAAATACTTTCCATGAACAGTACGGTTAGAATCTTAAAAATAATTTTCGGTTTGAATGTAGAGGCAGTGGGTGAATATCAGGCATCCGTTAAGATTCCCCTATTTCTATATTGAAGAAAAGAAGAAGATTTTTTTTAATATAAATAAAGATTACGCCCGATTGAATTCTGTCAATTGTTTCAACAGGCTGTAGAGAAAAAAAAAACAACGCAATGTAAATTAATGCGCAATTACGGGTTAGAGATTAAGGTTGACCGAATTTTCAGATGCACATTATAAATACAAACGTATCAGTAATATAGAATCATTTAGGAGGCGAGGAATTGTATGTACAGGTCACTAGATAGTGAAGCCACTGAACGTCACGGTAAACTTACGTCCATGACCCGTGCCAAACGAATAAATATAATGGTTTAAGAAGGGGACGGAGGAGAATTAATGTTGTGAATAAGATAATGACCATTTATTACAATGAACAGTATGAATTCAACGAAAAAACAAATCTAATAAAGATTTAAATATCAAATTAAATTTGATAATTGCTCTCATGTGAGAAGGGGAATATTACTAAAACTCATATAAACTTTCCACCCAATGAAACCCCATTATTCCCAAAAGTCAAAAGTGAAGCTCATCCCAGGTCAATCCTTAGCAAAACATTTATTGAAACGCGTGCGTGCATAGAATATCAGCTTCTATGCAATATGGACTAGGGCACTAACCCTGTCTTTTATTTTCAACACTTTTCGACTTTCTTCAAGGGTATGCTTTTCGAACTCGAGAATCTTTGCTTCAAATGTTGAAATCTGCAATATATTTCGAACAAAATACATTATTTAATCACCAGATGTAGTACGTTTTTGTTTTGTCAGTAGAAATTTACTGGAGCTTGAACGTTTGCCGTGAAATATGGAGAGTAACGTAAAATGACTTGGCTCGAATGAAAGAGCCCCGATATGAATAAAAACACGATAGAGAAATATTGTTCTTTAAAATTGTTTTTTTGCATACGCAGCCAGATATTGTTGCATTAAAAAAACTCTATTTAATATAAAGCAATAGTATATTAACACATTAATCTCATTGGATTCATTTCTACCCGATGAATTAAATATATTAAACCTCTGTCTGTTGCTGTCTAACTGCCTGTCTATCTGTCTCTGTCTCTGTCTCTGTCTCTCTCTCTCTCTCTCTACACACACACACACGCACAAACACACCCACTCACACACACATATATATATATACATATACATATATATATATATATATACACACATACCCACACACACACATGCATATATATATATATATATATATATATATATATATATATAAATATATATATATATATATTGTTATTGTTGTTGTTTTTTCAAGCGATACATACGGTTAATATTGGCTCCGCCTCGGAGCTCATTTTTTTTTTATTTACTTAGAAAGTCGCCCTTTTTAATTTGGACGTATATAACATTTTTATTTATTTATTATTTTAAAACAGTACTCCACGTACACGCGTGTTTCAAGGTCATTATCTCTCGTCAGCGTAGTTCAATATATATATATATATATATATATATATATATATATATATATATATATATATATATATATATATATATATAATGTCAGCCCCTTTAAGGAACTTGCTTCTGATCGTTGAGGAGTTTAAGTTGCAATATAGTCGGTCAACTTAGCTAATACACGCAGTTCGTAATATAGATAAGATTACCATCCCTGACGTTAAAAGCATTTAATAAGAATAAATGATTAATTCCAACTTGCATGCCTCGACCTTTCCGGTAGCCTAGTGGTTCGGGTCCTTGCTAATGAAGCCAGGCATGGCTTGTGTTGTCGGGGGTCGAATCTCTCGACTGGCGTTATTCGTGGCACCCTTAACTGATGATTCCCGAACGGACTAAACACTAGTACATGTAGGTATTTAATAATTATTATAGTAAATAATAATAATAATAACACACACACACACACATATATATATATATATATATATATATATATATATATATATATATATATATGTATAAAAACTTATAAAATATTGATCTAGAATAGCAATAAGAATACACTGACAAAATTTTGTACCCTAAAATTTATTAAGAAGAAACATGTTATGCATCCAATAATTTTGCGTTGCACTATATATATATGTGTATATATGTGTGTGTGTCTCTTTATGTATATCCATATATATATATATATATATATATATATATATATATATATATATATATTATTATGCAGCATTTTCTCAGTAGATTCTGTTACCATTTTTCTCACAGAATTAGAGCTACGAATAATCTAAAATTTAATTATTGAACGCGTATAGTAAATGCAATAGACATAAGTCGCTTAGAGCGGATTTTGTTTTTAGTAAACATAAAATAGATAACGACATTGCAACATTTCTTTTTTTTTTTTTTTTGCCGAGAGCAGAATAATACATAACTTTATTTACTCCCAGACGCGGTAATCTCGCATTTCGTTTTATGCGAAAAAATGTAGTGACATCCGTCAGAGAATAAGTATTTCCTTTGCAAAATTAATTACTGCTAGACGTGTTAATGTGTTTGTAAGCGCATTCTCGCGTATCAATGGTTCACATACATTAACAAAAGTATTCATTGATACCTTCGATTTGATGTAAAAAGAGGAAACTGATTTACGTGAAGAAGCAGCCCAATTTAATGGTTCTTCAGTCTATTATGTAATGATGTATTATATTATTTTTTTTAAGAAATTCATATTCAAGGACGTAAGGGGCGTTTTTGGTTGAAAGCACTGTAATGTTTGAATTTAAAGATTATTTAGAAAATACACTGTTTTTTTTTTTCTTTATATTTCACTAGCCTAGGTGTTCGACGTTGCCCGTGTGTTTGGAGGTGAGTGTAGTTGGCAGGCAGGCTCGAACTCCTGACCCTAACGTGAATAAAAATCTAACGTCTTACCGCTAATCCATGAGACCACCGAAATTGTGAACGTAAAAATCAGGCCATGTCAATCCAACCGATGAGGTCGCTTGCAAAAATGGCTCGCAAAAAATCGACCCCTCCTTGTAGAAAACTGCCTAGTCGAGGGTTAAGTAATTCATGTTTTTAACTAATTTTTGAATATTTGTGGTCCATCAGTGCTACCAATCTAGTGAAAATCCATTGCTCCTGTCGAAAGTTTTAGGCAGACATACATACATACAAACATACAAAAAGAGTAAGCGTCTTTAATATATGTCGGTTGGACAGTGTTTACATTTGACTCGTCGTCAATTTTATTTGTGAAATAATGTGTGAATTTGTCCATATCATCATCATTTACTACTCCAAAAGTTTTAATCTTAACCAAACCTTTTATTTAAAAAAAAGAGTAAGCGTCTTTAATATATGTCGGCTGGACTGTGTTTAAAAACATACATACATACATACATACATACATACATATATTAAAACGGACAGGTGAGATTTCTAATATAGATATCGATATTTATTTTAATTTCTGTTTAACTTGCAAACTTCTTTGTAAACTGATCAATTCATTGTCTATCTACCTTATGAAAATAAAACTGATCCTTCCTCATGAATTATTTAAAGTTAAAGAAAAAAATACAACGTTGAATGTCTGCTTTCGTTCTCGAATATTCAACATAAATATCCACAACAGTATACAATCGGAAATAGTCTCGATGAACTGAATTCATATTTGAATAGTTTTCTTCTTTCTTTTAATGCTTCGTTACTATTGATTTCGCTCGCATCGAATTCCCTAAATATGATTGGTTTCTATTAGGGGCTGACTATTTGTTTCTCCCCAAAATACTTAGATATTCTTGTGTTGTGTTAAATAATGTACGTTTCAATGTTGAGTAACTAAAAAAGCAAAGAATATTATTTTTTCTCGTATCAATAAACGAGTTAAATTTGCTTTTATTATAGATATGTTGTGGTTCCTTTTTGTTAAGCAAATATAAGGAAATATTCATCTAGTCTATTAAGGATAGTGTGTAGAAGGCCTACAAGATTTCTTCTATAATATACACCACTACCAACATTTCTTGTCATTCTTGCGCATGGGCAATTATAACCATTTCTGTGCTGTTCTAGTTTTAGTTTTCGAATTACCTACGTGTCTTTCTGGCAGGTGCTCTATGGCAGCGAGCGAACAGAAATTAGCTTATAGTCATATACAGTCACGTCAAAAAAGTTTACGTATGCAACAAACCTACAGTGGTGTGCGCCATATCGTTTGAACCGTGACTAACTTCAGTTTGGAATATTAGTTTTTTTAGGCTGAGATTTGAAACGGGGTTTCAGTTTTGCTCTTGGAAGCGAGAGAACAGCAATACCTCCTAAAGATATATCCCACCAAATTTCTAAACAGAATTAGTCGATGCATTTCCGAATCTTTGTGCTGTAGTTCACAATAAACTCAACTGTGTCGAAACATCAAGATGCTGATGCATTTCTATTATTGATTGGGTCTGAGAAACATTTTATGGATTAAAAAATCGATTAGAGATGACCAGCAAGAAGGTGGTTGAGAAAGGTATGTACTTGAAAAAGAGGTAATATGACTTCATGTAAAGACATCGGTATGATATATAAAATAAAGAGGGTTAAATAAACTGACATTTAAGAGGTTACCTAAATGTATATCTTTCCTAAATGTCATAAATAAATGCGAGAAATACAAAGATTTGCAACATCGCTAGAAAGAACTGTAGAAGGCGTGCTTAAGTATCAAATTCAGTGGAGGATTACGTAGCCACCCACGTTTCTAGATGAGAAATTAAAACGAGTTACATCACCACAACAACGATTGAGCTACCTTTAAATTTACGAAGCCTAGTCTTGCGGCCACAGATTCCTATGATTCGATACTTTGCTATTAATTCTGTATAGTTAAATGGATTATCATTTGGAAATGAAAGGTGGTGTATGTACTACGAGCTTATTTTTCCCACACATCCGTAATTCATCAGTGCAAAGAAATTAAGTAGCTTCGACTCAAGTAAGATTGGTTAAAGAATGTGAAACTTTGCTTCCCAATTCAGCGAGTGTCAAATCTCATATTTCCAGGACGATCAGATCGCCATCGTCTTTTTTTTTTACTGGCGAATATTCTATTTTTAATTTATTCGATTTTTTCTATGCCAATTCTATTTTATATTATGTTAATCTATTCTATGTCATATTTATTTTAATCTCTGTGTTATGCTTTATTTTAATATATATTTATTCTATTTTATTCTGCATTAATTATATTCTATTCGATACAACTTATATTCTATTCTATATAAAAGCTATTCAGTTTAATATTAATTTTATTCTATTTCATGAAACATTTATTTTATTATATGTGAGTTCTATTCTGATATATAAAGTTTGTCTCATTCTATACTAGCGGCGGTACCCGACGTTGCCCGAGTGTTTGGAGGTGTGTGGGTGTTGGAGGGGTAGATCAAAACAACCCTGTTTAAAAAATAAAAAAGGCCGGTAGTTTGGAGGTGTAAAAGAAAAAAGGGTAGTAGAAAAGTAGGCTTGAACCCCGATCCTCTGACCTAACCATCTCGATCACGGGAACAGATGAATTGATAGCTGTATTAAGTTGACTTTTATAAAGCGAAATAAACAGGTGCAAGCACGTTAAGTCGCGTGATGTTTTACCTAGTTTTGCGCTGGAAAACAGTTACTGTTTTCCCCGCTACACGGCGATCAAAAAATATCTCGAAAATAGCTTGTAAAGGTCGGGTTAATTAAAGATAGCTGCGACCAGAGGTTTTTAGTAGTAGATATTATTATTATTAAAACAGCATATGAAAAATTTTAAGAAGCCAGCCAATCGAGAACCACATCCAAAAAAGACTTTTTATAGATATACACAAAAGGCGAACACACATACATACATACCCACATTTGACAGATGGAAGCAAGATATCGAAAGCAAATTTTAAAACCTAATTGACAAATGGAAGTAAGATATCGAAATCAAAGTTTTATGAGCTAATTCACAAATGAAAACAAGATATGGAAAGCAAATTTTTATGAGCTCATTGACAAATGAAAGCAAGATATCGAAAGCAAATTTTATAAACTCATTCAACAATGGAAGCAAGATATCGAAAGCAAATTTTTATGAGCTCATTGACAAAGGGAAACAAGACATCGAGAGGATTTTTTTATGACCTCATTAACAAATGGAAGCAAGATATCGAAAGCAAACTTTTATAATCTCATTGACATATGCAAGCAAGATATCGAAAGCAAATTTTTATGAGTTCATTGACAAATTGACACAAGATATCGAAAGCAATTTTTTATGAGTTATTAGGAAGCAAGATATCGAAAGCAAATTTTTATAAGCTCATTGACAAACGGAAACAAGAAATCAGAAGAAATTTTTTATAATGTCATTGAGAAAATGAAGAAAGAAATCGAATTGAAATTTTATAACCTAATTGACAAATGGAAGTAAGATATCAAAAAACAAATTTTTATAAGCTAGTTCACAAATGGAAACAATATATCGTAAGCAAATTTTATGAGCTCATTAACAAATTGAAGCAAGATATCGAAACAAATTATTTTATGAGCTCCTTGAAAAATGGAAACAAGATATCGAAAGAAAATTTTTATGAACCCATTGACAAATGGAAGCAAGATATCGAAAGCAACATTTTTTAATCTACTTGACAAATTGAAGCAAGATACCGAAACAAATTATTTTATTAGCTCATGGACAAATGGACACAAGATATTGAAGACAAATTGTAAAAAAGCTCATTGAAAAATGGAAACAAGATATCGAAATAAAATATTTATCAGCTCATTGACAAATGGAAGCAAGATATTGAATGCAATTTTTTATGAGCTCATTGACAAATTAAAGCAAGAAATTGAAAGCAAATTTTAATGAGCTCATTTACAAATGGAAGCAAGATACCAAAAGCAAATGTTTATAATCTCATTGGCGAATAGAAGCAAAATATCGATAGAAATTTTTTAAATCTCATTGACTAATGGGAGCAAGATATCGAAAGCAAATTTTTAGAAGCTCGTTGAAAAATGGAATCAAGATATCGAAAGTAAATTTACATGGGCTCATTAGGAAATGAAAGCAAGATATCGAAAGCATATTTTAAAGTTCATTTACAAATAAAAGAAAGATATCGATAGCATATGTTTATAATCTTATTGACAAATGGCAGCAAGATATAGAAATCCTATTTTTATAATCTCATTGACAAATCGAGGCAAGATATCCAAAGCAATTTTTAAAAGCTCATTGAAAAATGTAATACAGATATCGAAAGCAAATTGTAATAATCTTATTGACAAATGGAAGCAATATATCGAAAGCAAATTTTATATAACCTCATTGACAAATGAAAGCAAGATATAGAAAGCATATTTTTATAATTTCATTGACAAATGGAAGCAAGATATCGAAAGCAATTTTTTATGAGCTCATTGGCAAATGGTAGCAAGATATAGAAAGCATATTTTTATAAGTTCATTGGCAAATGGAAGCAAGATATCCAAAGCATATTTTTATAAGCTCATTGAAAAATGTAAGCAATATATCGAAAGCAAATATTTATAATCTAATGTAAAATGGAAGCAAGATATCGAAAGCAATTTTTCATAATCTTATTGACAAATGGAAGCAAGATATCGGAAGAAAATTTTTATCAGCTAATTAACAAATGGGAGCAAGATATCGAAAGCAAATTTTTATTAGTTCATTGACAAATGAAAGCAAGAAATTGAAAGCACATTTTATGAGCTCATTTTCAAATGGAAGCAAGATTTCAAAACACATTTTTATAATCTCATTAAAGAATAGAAGCAAGATATCGATAGAACATATTTAAAATCTCATTCACTAATGAAAGCAAGATATCGAAAGCAAATTTTTAGAAGCTCGTTGACAAATGGAATCAAGATATCGAAAGTAAATTTACATGAGCACATTAGGAAATGAAAGCAAGATAGCGAAAGCATAGTTTTAAGCTCATTGACAAATGGAAGCAATATATCGAAAGCATATGTTTATAATCTCATTGACAAATGGAAGCAAGGTATTGAAAGCAAATGCTTATAATCTCATTGACAAATGGAAGCAATATATCGAAAGCATATTTTTATAATCTCATTGACAAATGGAAGCAAGGTATTGAAAGCAAATGTTTATAATCTCATTGATAAATGGAAACAAGATATTGAAATCAAATTTTTATGATCTCATTGAAAGATAGAAGTAAGATATAGAACACCTATTTTTATAATCTCATTGACAAATGGAAACAAGATATCCAAAGCAATTTTTATAAGCTCATTGAAAAATTTAATCAAGATATCGAAAGAAAATTTTAAAAATCTCATTGACAAATAGAAGCAAGATATCGAAAGCGTATTTTTATTAGTTCATTGACAAATGGAAGCAAGATGTCGAAAGAAAATTTTCATGAGTTCATTGAAAAATGTAAGGAAGATATCGAAAGCAAATATTTATAATCTAATGTAAAATGGAAGCAAGATATCGAAAGCATTTTTTTATAATCTCATTGATAAATGAAAACAAGATATCGAAATCAAATTTTTATTAGCTCATTGACAAATGGGAGCAAGATATCGAAAGCAAATTGTCATAATCTCATTGGAAAATGGAAGCATGATATCGAAAGCGTATTTTATTAGCTCATTGGCATATGGAAGCAAAATATCGAAAGCAAAGTTTTATAATCTCATTGACAAATAGAATCAAGATATCGAAAGCATATTTTCGTCTCATCCTTAACAAATGGAAGCAACATATCGAAAGCCAATTTTTATAATCTAATTGAAAAGTGGAAGCAAGACATCGAAAGCAAATTTTGATATGATAAAGAATAAAATGTTTTAAAAGAACATTTTTGTTTGATTTTTAAATAAGAAATATTTACTCAGCAAAAACTTTTGCACCCATTACTAAAATACGAAAAAGATCTACGTCTTATATCACACAATTGTGTCGTATATAAAACTGGATAAAAAATAACATTTTATCTGCGTGTTTCTGCACGGAAATCTTGTAATGAGGCCATAACGCTGAAACTGTATACGTTACACTTCGAACCTTTCTTTAACCAACATGCAATCTGTGTTGAGTTGAATATAATAACCAAAGAAGAAAGCACTCGCGTGTGTGTGTGTATTGTGCGGTTATACAACTTACCTTCGGATGGGATCTGAGGGAGAGAGAAATTAAAGATGAAAGCCATGGATTTATAAGTTGCAACCCCGTGGAGTCTCACGAGATCTCATATTCCACTGCACACGTATGGAAATGAAATGAGGTCAGTTTTCCAATAAAACGCCTGTTAGCAGAGGTGATCGGGAGAAGACTTGCTAGAAGTTGAGAGAGAAAGTTGCCAATGACGAATTCTAGCTGAATTTAGCTTGTATTTATTTTATTTATTTTTTTTTTGCTGTTTACCAGCCATTTTAACTGCAGTCCGGTACCATCGCAAAGGGACAAACAAACAAAAATAAAGAAATTCGAGTCAGCGTTTCTTTCTGTTTTTGCAAAAGGCTTTTACTAAAGTGACTTTCCAGTCAATGCCTGTTCTTATCTTTCTTTTTTTACATTTCGTTAGTCATAAGATTAACAAATCCCCGCCGTCTCGATACAAACTGTAAAGTCTCTCGCCTGAACTGGAGGGCAACGCATCGCGCACTTCGACCACTTGTTGTACTTATTTATTTTATTGTGACGTAAGCATGCGTACACTTGCTTATTTGCATAGTACTCAAACAGATGATGTTGCTGCTAATTCCATCGCTAGCCATCTATCCTTCGACCGCTACTGATATTTGAACACGTGATCTGTTAAACGGAAGAAATTGCCAGCCGCTAACAGGTTCATTAATTAATTAACGAAAATTCCATAGATAATAGAACAGTTATAAAAAAAAACGATGATATGCCTGTATTTTTTTTGTTCTAAATCACAAAGAAATGTTTTGTGTGGGACTAGGTAAATATAATTAATAATTGATTAGTAATTCGTCAGAGGGGTTTAATGAGTCTTAGTGTCTTGCACTAGTTAGAATGCGATTGATTCGACTACATGTCTAGCACCCATTCCATATTCGCTAAGAGAAGTCATATATATATATATATATATATATATATATATATATATATATATATATATATATATATATATATATATATATACTGTTATACGTATATACCACTCCAAATTAATCAGCGTAATCAAAATACTAAATTTTTCTATGAATAAACTTTTATAACAAAATACATTTCTTGTTTCGACAGGGCATTGAACTTTTTATTAAAACTTTACATTATACAGTGACTTTACTTTAACAGGGTTATTATAATAAATAATTTATGAAACTCTATTACCATAGCGATAGCATGAGAATCACTCGTGAGATATAATACACTACAGCGAAAGCAGAATGAGAATGTTGGATTGCAGCTATACACATCTGGAAGTAGTTCCTATACTTACAGTACTTTTTTTAAGTTGACTTATAACAAAATCTTTCCCAACACCCTTTAAAACTTTATCAGTGTGTTCATATTTAAAAATTCCGCGGATCAGTCATCTCCTCCGAAAGCTGACCAAGCAGTCTCCTGTGCATCAGCAGTAAGTTGCTGAAATGTGCGATAAACAGTGAAATGGTCAACAACCTCAGCAAAAATAACCTATTCAGTGACATGCAATATCCTTTCCTCTCTGAAAGGCATATAAGAGTAGTCGTTGGAGGACAGAAAACCGAAACTTATAGTTTGAACGCTGGCGTCTTTCAAAGTTTCATACTGGCCTCCACCCTCTTCGTGAGTTATATCAATGATCTATTAAATAGCATTATTAGATCATTTATGACCATTTATGCTGACGACTTCACAAAAGGCCAGCAATGACAAGATCTTTCTGATTGTCTGTCTTCTGAGTTTAAGCACGTGGTGCAATGGGTGAAAAACGACTGGTTAATTTTAATGTATCGAAAACCAAGCTTCTCTCTCTTCATAATTGTTGCTCAGGCACCTATCACGCCCCAAACAAAATCAATAGCTCCTTTTCGGAAAGAACCATGTCTTGACATGCTTCTGGGACTGACTTTTACTTAAGATATAAAATTGAGCACATTTGATCTGTTACCGACTTCGCTACAAAAATTGATCACTGTACACCTCTTGTAGATATTTCACTGAGGATGCAACCTCACTCTCTATAAGAGCCAGGTATACCCTAAAATTGAGGATTGTTGCTATATTTGGACAGAACCTTCTTCTTCTACTACCCAGCCTTGATAGAGTTTAAAACCGGCTTCAAAATCAAGTAAGTGATTCCTATTTCTCTTTTCATGCAACTTTTTCCCACGGAAGAGACCTTGCGAGTCTGTCCTTCGCTATTTATTTTTATTTCCTGACTGAGCTGCAATCTATCGTCCCGTTTTGCCAAACATTTACAAAACCTGATCACTATATAGGATTTTCCCCCACTTTCTTACTGTGCCTCAATCTAAATGCAAGTTCCATGAATCAAATTTATTTCTCCAAACTGTCCCCCTGTGGAATACTCTTTCGCTGACCTGCTTCCCAGTTAAATACAACATGTTAGACTTCAAATCTAACGTGAACAAGGACTTGTTGAAACGTCTTGATAAATAGTCAATTTCTATCCAATTTATATTAATGATTACTAAACTTACACCTTGTATTCAGTAAATCTTATACCCGTGTTGTTTTCGTGCCTTAAAAAACGGTGAGTCCCAATAAAAATGTAAAAAACGTACAGCTGACGGCGCGGTGTGATATTGTACAATTCATACTCCATCAGGTGCAATTTCTATGTTTTTACATACACTGCTAGTATATCTATAAAAATGAAATTCTGTGTGTGTGTGGGTGTGTATATTTCCTTACCAAAGTGCACTGCACATTTTCAGTTTACAGACTCAAGACTTGACATACGGGCTATGGAGTTTTGGAAACATCTATTTAATCGGTTTCTAACCTGAAATTTAGCTGTCCAAGGGTCAATGTTAAACAATTTGACTTTTGAAAACTCTACCATACTCCTCCATCGATTTTGGGTCTAAACACTAGAGATTTTAGAGGTAGTAATTTTGGACATGGATCAAATGTTTTAATTTGATTTCAGTCCAAAATAATAAAGCTAAGAGTTAAAAATTGAGATCAAAGTTAAAAAAAAAATTGAATTCTGTGGTCTCTACCAAATTACTCAACTAATTTTTGGTCTAAAGATTTGAAATTTTCCATAAAGTGTATTCAGACATAGGGCAAGTGTTTAATTATTTATGGCCGATAATCTGGCTACTAAGCGGTCAACTTTGAACTGATTTGTATATTTGCGGTCTCTTGCAAATTAATCGGCCGATTTTGAGTCTAAAAATTTGAAGTTTTACACAAATGGTAGTCAGACATTCAGCGACATTTTTATCTGATTTTAGCGAAAATATGGCTAACAAAAAGTCAAAGTTGAAAGAGTTCATCTTTGAAGACGCTACCAAACTCCTCTGCCAATTTTGAAGCTAAATACTTGACAGTTTAGATGTAGGTTATCTGGATACGAGTCAAACGTTTTAATATATATATATATATATATATATATATATATATATATATATATATATATATATATATATATATATATATATACTTATGCACATTAAGTTATGAACAGTTCAGAGGGCCAGGCGTAACTGCTAGTATATATATATATATATATATATATAAATATATATAAATATATATATATAGAGAGAGAGAGAGAAAGAGAAAGAACCAGAGATAAAGAGGGATAGTGATGTGTTATTTGTTTGTTTTTTTGCGATACTTTTGAATAAATTCAATTATTTTTATGAAAGGCATTTTAACATAAGTGTGAATTGGAGTATAATATTCCCTATTGATAAATTTGGTACCCTCAAATTGAGAGTGGCATACAGGATTTTAGCTGCTTCGCTATGACCACTGCTGTTCACCATACAGATGAAGGAATAAACTACCTAATGCACATGGATGAACTAAACCCGTTTGCTAAATAAAAGACAGAACTAGAGACGAAAATATACAACTAGAATTTTCAGACACTATAGAATTAGGATGGGCTCTCGTATAGAAAATGGTCACTGCTGTTGATGAGAAGGGGAAACTGGAAAAAGCGGAATGTATGGTACTACCCAATGA
>NC_136515.1:14136059-14181059 GCF_053919585.1 Euprymna scolopes
CATCCAACACTCTACACTATGTAATCAAGACCATCCCAACTGCAAACCACGGCGCAAAGCTGACATAACTCGTCAGTTTAATAGTCAAGTCTAAAATCCAACTTCAAAACACGAACCACAACTAACACAACACACTACTTCAATAGTTATATCAAAACTCCACTTCTGAAAAGGCAAGCTCTCATTTTGTATTCAGCCAGAACGTTGCATTTGATTGTTGAGCAAACATATAAAAAAAAGATAAGCAATTCTTCTTTGTATTTCTTTTTTGTTTTTTTTTCTTCACTCCTTTTGTATGTGCGAGATCTTACAAAGTGTCGAAAGAAAAAGAGTTAATACCACTCTTAAAAACTTTGCATCTTACAAACTCGACAGTCTGCTGTAAGAAATTGCTTCTCCAAATCCGACAAC
Organism: Euprymna scolopes; assembly: GCF_053919585.1. Classification (NCBI taxonomy): domain Eukaryota; kingdom Metazoa; phylum Mollusca; class Cephalopoda; order Sepiida; family Sepiolidae; genus Euprymna; species Euprymna scolopes. The sequence goes on from NC_136515.1 coordinate 14,136,471, forward strand.
TTATTGCCAAATCTCGTTTCTTCCAATCCAACACTCTGATTTCAAAACAAACTACTCCAAATCCGTGAAGTAACAAGTTCTTAAGAACGACTCAGATGGATGTGGTTAGGTTTTCTTCAATGCTGCGTCTCACATCTTAAGTACCTTCATGTGTCCGTACTGAGCGATCTCGTCCATGTCTGGACCTATCATTTCAGAGCCCTGCTCTTCAAAAGGTGTCACTAAGTTCATTATTTTAAGCATATTTGGAAGACGTCGAAAATTTAAATGGCGCATATCTGACGTGTACGTTGAAACAATTAATCGTTAATTTTTGAAGTAAAATTAAATTATCTTCGCTCGGTATTCTGTTGGAAATTATCCATACTAAAGTTTTTCAAAGATTTTACTGTCAAATATAAATTAAAATATATTGATAGAAAATATTTTTTTACTTTTGAATAGGACATGTTCATATAGGCAAGCCTAAATCTCTCTCTCTCTCTCTCTCTCTCTCTCTATATATATATATATATATATATATATATATATATATATATATATATATATATTTTTAACAAGTATTGAATTATTGTGGACTTACTATGAAGGACCTTCTGCGGTGCGATGATAAAATTTCTTAAATGCAATTCGTCTGTTATGCCTGATAGACTGTAAACTTCAGCTGAAATTAGACTGTAAGTAATTTTACTGGATTTCTTCGAGTATCGAGATTTCATACTTATATTAGCATTTTGACACAAAGCAAATCTTTCAACACTGACAAGCACCTTAATAGCATTTATATAAAATTCCATTCTTTGTATTATGGGTATATGGTAATTCTGGCAAGCATTGTTAGTCATATATTATACATCTACAACATATAACAAAAACTAAAGCTTCATAGTAATAGAAAGGACAGAATTATGTGTTTTTAAAAAATGTTTCATTCTATGAAGGTCAGGCGCGAACGGACACCACATCATTTCATTATACCATATTTCTTCAAATTGAAACATAATTATCAAAGTATACTTACGCAGATTGATATGAAAAGTCCTTATTAAAGTGTGTGTCTATTTCCATTCTATGGAGGTCAGGCGCGAATGCAGACCCCATAATTTTATTATACAATCCCTATTGAAGTTAAAACATACTTATCAAAATATTATTCTGTACATCTATATCAAAAACACTTGTAAACGTTTTTTTTTTTTAATTTTTATTTTCCATCCTTTGTGGACCAGGCGCGTACGCAGATCCCACAATTTAAATGAATCATCATTATGCTCGATCAAACATACCCACTCCTGTGTCTCGATACATCTTCTATCATTATATGTTATCAGTTTTCTATAATAGTCACCCATATAGGAGCCTATTCGTGACCAGACACACACACATAAGTTCAGCTTTATATTTTAGATATAACATCTGCTAAAGGAAAAGGGGGGTGCAAAAATATGTCGTTTTTGACGGGTATGTGTGTGATAAAAACGACATTATTTTTGCACCAACCTAATTGTTTGAAAGATGATTTATATATATATATATATATATATATATATATATATATATATATTAGTTTGTGCAAAAATAATTTCATTTATTTATTAGCTGTATACACGTAAAAAAAAACGGCATTATTTTGTCAGCAACCTTATATATAGATACTCTATGTATATTTAAACTCCGTCTTGTACGCTTTTCTTAAAAGTAAGTCTTTACATGAATATAAACGTAGATGAAGATATTAATAATATCGCTTGACTGTTCTGTTCTCACAACTTACGCACAATAAGAAATAAATGCCAAACACTAACCAAATGTAAGCACGAAGCTGAGTAACTACTTTAATCGAGAGTTACCGCCAGCCATGGAAAATCATATGATCACATATCCGCACATCGTAAATATATTCACCTAACTAATTGGTTATGAATATACATTAGTATTTGACCGCAGGTATATTTGTACACGTGTGTGTCTATGCATCGTCTAGTCATATTGATAATACATTCCTAATTCGTACCTCCACTTTTAGACCAGACTCAACAGAAGTCTGCGGTGGCTAATAACGCAGTCAACTTTCATAATGCCGAAATTATTGTTCGGCGACGGATGATGTTTGTCATGGCGGGAAGACAGATCTCTTTCAGCCGATTAGAGGAGGCACGCGAATGTACGCCAAGAGGAAAGGGCCACTCGCGGACAAACTATATAGTAAATAAATACCATCACTGACATTAATTAATGTCAAGGGAATATTATAGGGTGATACGTCAAACACAATTTATTTCGCTTTACGAACATATTTTAGACATATTGCCTGGAAAGAAAAGTATTTCATAAAAGTTCAACTCCTTTAATAGTAAAACCGATGTGCTTGTTTTGGTTGTGTTTTTTTTAAATTTTCTTTTAGAGGACTGTACCTTAAAATCTATATTTCTGTTAATTCTTAAAGCTGATAAATTCTATCATATGTGAAAGATTAAAAGAAATAAGTTAAAATAAGTACGTAATGTTAAAGATTTTTTTTTTATTAATCCCCGATTGTATCTTTCTTTTAAAAATTACTTTGTCGGTTATACAAATATTTAGTCAACTAATCTCTCTCTCTCTCTCTCTCTCTCTCTCTCTCTCTCTCTCTCTCTATATATATATATATATATATATATATATATATATATATATATATATATATATATATATATATATATGTATATATATACATATATATATATATATATAAGTGAAAGTGTATGTGTGTCTGTGTACATTTCCCTACGCCATAACTCTGTCAATTTTTAATCTACAGACTCGAAATTTGATATACAGGTTACTGTGAGATTTGATCCGTTGTTGGCCAAGAATTGGGCGATTAAAGGGTCAAACTTCAACGATTTGACCATTGAGAAACCTACCAAACTGCTCCGTCAATTTTTGGTCTACGCACTTGGAATTTAAGATATATGTTCCTTGGACGTGGATCTAACATAATAACTTGATTTCAGCAAAAAAAAAAAATGTTAAGGGGTCATAATAGGGGTAAAAGTAAAAAAAAAATGGATCTTTGCGGTCTCTTCCAAATTACTCAGACAATTACTGGTCTAAATATTTGAAATTTTACATACAGCGTATTTAGAGATAGGGCAATCTTTTTCCTCAGTTTGGGTCGAAAATTTTTAGTTACCAATATATAAATATATGTATGTATGTCTGTTTGCATGTTTGCCTTAAACTTTCAATAGGGGCGACGGATTTACCAAGATCAGTATCGTTTTAAAGTTCGATCTTTCATACGACAAACACTAATATCTTCCCCTTAAACTAGGCACTTTTCTACAGGAGGGGGCACATTTTTTGCTGATATTTTTTTAAGTTATCCTCTCCTTTAGATTGTCTAGACTTAATTTTAAAAAATGTCGATTCCGGTTTCGCGGTGGTCGTAACACAATAAACGTTAGGTTTTACCCCGTTCTTTTCCTCCTTTGCGGTACGGGTTCGAGCCTGCCTTCCTACTAACACTTTTTTTTTGCTCAACATACACATCCAAACATCCGGGCAACGCCGGGCGCTCATGCTAGTATGGTGATAATGCCAAAGTTTTTCTCGTGAGATACAGGTGAGCAGTTTTCTTTTAATCAAGGGCCGTTTTATCTGCAACAGAGAGATTAAGATATCCATATCATGAATGCGTCTGATTAATCATTATAACTATGATATTTGAAATTACAGGAGTCTTGAAGATGAGGTGACTGACCGAAAAGGATGGAGATCAAGGTGTTTTGAAGGTCTCCGGAGGATTCAATCTGAAAGCTTAAGCCAACTGAAAGAAAACCGAGTAAGACCAAACGACTACCAGCCGCACCAATATCTGCAGCGTTAAATCCACATTCATGTTCTATTCGTGGCCTTGTTTGCAAGTCTCTTGTTGACTAAAATGTCATCAGAGGCAAAAGCATAAATGAGTTTAAGAAATATGGGTTGTCCGAACCTCATACGTCGAAATCGACGGGAGAGTCCATCATATATATATATATATATATATATATATATATATATATATATATATATATATATATATATACACACTAGCAAAATTATCATTCGTTTACTGGGTTAAAAAACAGCCTACAGAAAATGGACCCTGGTTTATGAAAGTATAATACGTTATGAAAAGGAAGAATTGTAAAGAGATAGCTGCTTCTCGGGGGTATAAAAACCAAGGCAATATATGATAAAAGTAAAAATAAAATAGATAAACAACATAATTTATTATACCATACCTGTTCACACTGAAACAATTATCACAATATTCTGTGGATCTATATAAAATAAACCTCGTTAAACTGTGTGCCTATTTCCATTCTTTGGAGGTCAGGTGCGAACGCCGACCCCACAATGTTATTATACCATCCCTATTCAGGTTAAACACACTTATCAAAATATTGATTTTTACATCTATATAAAAAACATTTGTAAAGGTTATTTTTTTTAATGTTTAAATGTTTTTCCATAATTTGTGGACCAGGCGGGAACGCAGACCCAACAATTTTAATGAACCACTGTTCTGTCAGATCAAATATACCTATTCCTGTGTCTCGATACATCTTCTATCATTATATGTAATCAGTTTTCTATAATAGTCGACCATATAGGAGCCTATTCGTGACCACACACACTAACACACACAAAAACACACACACATACACACATACATTCAGCTTAATATTACATATATATATATATATATATATATATATATATATATATATATATATATATATATATAGTTGAACCTCTGTATACGACGTTAACAATCAGACGGATAAAAACAAATAATGATAATTAAAAAAAAAAATACATGTAAACACAGGGTAAGGAAAGGTATATACAATTGCCAGGGGTCGGGAAAACATTATATTCCACATCCTAACTGAAAAAAAACGTATCCTTGGACCGCCGTATTCCGGGGAGGTACTGTATATATATATATATATATATATATATATATATATATATATATATATATATATATATATATATATATATATATATATATATATGTGTGTGTGTGTGTGTGTCTGTCTGTGTCTGTGTCTGTGTATATATATACATATATATGCATTTATGTATGTATGTATATTTATATATATATATATATATATATATATATATATATATATATATGCATGTATATTTATATATTCTTTTTAAAATATAATTATAGATACAGCAATTCTCGCTACATACAGCCTCTCAGATGAGTAATAGACGACGAAACACGTGTCAGTGGATAATTACATTTTTTAAATAATATATATATATGTATATATATGTTTATATATATATATATATATATATATATATATATATATATATATATATATACCGCTATATACATATATCGCTAAAACCAAAACAAAACAACATATCTACCTCTATCTCTCTTTTTCTCTCTCTCTCTCTCTCTATCTATCTATCTTTCTCTCTCAGTATATATATATATATATATATATATATATATATATATATATATATATATACCTGCAGGACCCGTGTACTGTCGTTTCACGGTGAAAGTATGCCCCTAACCTACATGCATGTAAAATGAATATGAATTCATCTACGGTTGTCATGGGAGCCACTGCAAGTTATGTATAATACTGGCCATTGACGTCCATGGAGAAAATGAACTTACCGTAGTGAAGTACCGATACATTTCATATATATTTAGACATTGAAGAGATATGCTGTCTTTCGATCTTGACCTGGTAAATTCCATTTTTTTTTTAATATACACACTCTTCCAAAGATTTAATCCATCTAAAACCCAAAATAACGTAAAAATACCCTATATATATAAAGTGTCATGGCTATAGACCAAAAACCGATAGAGGAGTTTGGTAGGCAAACGTTTTAACCAATATATATATATATATATATATATATATATATATATATATATATGTATGTGTGCATGTGTGTGTGTGCACATAGAAAGAGGGTTGTATTTACTATAATATATTTATGCAACCATTACACATCTATACATCATGTAGAATATCTGCATGAATCCAAGTACAGGTTCTCTTAAGTGATCATCCTATGAGAATAATGATAAAACTAATAGCTAATTAAAATAAATGTTTAAAAGAATTTGCTAGATCTATGGCGGATGAACGCAATAGAACGACTTTTCCTTTTAAATAAATATAAAATATAAAATAATTTTTGAAATGAATATCGATGCACACGCCAAAAAATAGGAGTTTCGATTTTGGGTTTTGAATCTTAGTCATGACGCACGAGTATTTTTTTATAAAGCTTTTTGAATCATCACTATGTGCATTCGACACCGTATAATCTATAAATCTATAAAAGTGATGTTGGTTGGTAGTTTTTGTTTTACGTCATATCAACCCTTTTCGAGTTATTTAATGCCGAATCCAAAGATGTTGAAGAAATGTTTTTAATGGACTATATTTGTTGTTTTCAAGTCGGTTTCTATTTAACCATAGTTGGAACTCTAACAGGTACTATCACTCCGGGTCAGAGTGGAGCTGAAAGCAATGGCAATTAAAGAGTGGCCCCACACTCCCCAAAGCCCGCAAGTTAGGGCCTCACCACTGGATATAGTTTAAGGTCATATCTAGGACCACAATAAAAGTGAAATTGTCTGTGCGTCTGTATGTGTGTGTGCATTTCGCTACCATATTACTTTGTCAATATTCAGTCTACAGACTCAAACTTTCACATAGGGCGTATTGAGGTTTTCGGCCCGCATTTTTGCTGTAAATAGGTCAAAGTTTAACTATTTGGCTTTTGAAAACTCTTCCAGAACGCCTCCACCAATATAAGGGCGGAATACTCTAAATTTCAGATGTAGATTCCGTGAGCATAGATCAAATTAAAGGGGTCTAAATTGGGATCACAGTTTAAAAAAATTGTAACTCTCAGTGAATTTTTGATCTACACATTTGAAATTTTACATAAAGTGTATTCAAACATATGATAATTGTTTACTCGTTTATTAGGCCGAAAATCTGTCAATGGATCAAAGTTCAGATGATTTTATCTTTGCGGTCTCTATCAAACTATTCAGCAAATTTCGGGTCTAAACATTTGAAATTTTATATAAAGAGTATTCAGACCCGCAGCAAGCTTTTTAATCCGTATATGGGCGAGGAGTTGGTTGTCAAGAGGTCAGAATTGAAACAGTCGTCCTTTCCGACTCTACCAAAATTCTCTGCCAGTTTTGGTTTTAAACACTTAAAATTTTAGATTAGTCACAATTTATATATATATATATATATATATATATATATATATATATATATATATATATATATATAACAGCAAACAGTTAATAAAATATTTTAAAAACACTTTGAAAAAGAGCTAAAAACATATTTAATCTGAAAAGAATACACTTAAGAAGTGGATAGTCCTTAATCAGCGGAGTTTCGAAGAAATACTTTCCTTCTCATCAGAGGGTAGGAATTAGCAAAATGCGGGATCGGATTTTGTATACAAAAGTATTTGATAAAACTGCAAATAAGTCAAAGATCTTAATTGATAACAAAAATGAAGCAGCGTGAATATGGTGAAGAAAGGGGTGGAGTTTCGCGTGAATTGATAGTCTAGTGAAAGGTAAAGTTTCCAATGGCGGTAACATCCAAAAATATACATCCAAGAAAGATAATTAAATTTCCATTCGCACGAGTAAAAATCCAAGGAAATCGCGTAATTGGAAGATGGTCCAAAATAATCTAAAATGCCGAAATCCGTGGAATAATTCACAAATATTACTTTTACCACCTTAGATGAAATTAGTTTTTTTTACCATCTTGGATCATTTTTGTTAATTTAATTGTAATTTTTATTATATATATATATATATATATATATATATATATATATATATATATATATACATATATATATATATATATATATATATATACATATATATATATAGCATAAATCGTTAGATTATTTCCAGAGATGAGTACCTATCCGTCTTAATAGTCTATGAAAGGATTTGCACTGTGATGCCTGGTGCCCAAGTTATGGTAATCTTGTAAGTAATGTAAAGTACAATTTAATTGTGAGTGCTCGATCTGCGAACTAACCCTGTTTGTATTTATTTGGGAATGAAATGTATAATTCGTATTACATCACTATGAAACGTGGTGCACCAATACATCCTACCAATACACCCCTACTAAGAGGTGCTAGTCTAGCCGCACTAAGTAGTTGCGATACAGTAAAACAGTTCTGTATGTGGATTAATACAAATGTACATTAAGCGCCCCCTCTTTGGGTAGAATACTGTCAGAAATAATCTCACCTGCTACTTATTTGGCTGTTTGTTTGTAAACAAGCGGTGTGAGCACTATAATTCTGTATGTGAATGACTAAAATCTATCTCTCTTTCTCTCTCTCTCTCTTTCTCTGTATATATATACATGTATGTATCTATACAGAGAGAGAGCGAGAGAGAGAGAGAGTGAGAAATCATATACATATATAGAGAGAGACAGAGAGAGGGTGACACAAAATGAAACAACAGAATACATTAAATGTTTTTCTGAGCATTATCAGTCAACAGACAATAAAAGGCCAAAACCCCTAGTGTTTTGATGCGATATTTTGAATATAATAATCTAGTTATGACCAGTTTCATTTCATTCGGACAAAACACTAAGAAACGGGGCCTAATTAGAGTTGGGGCCCGGGTTTTTTGAGTCACGCTATATATATCTATATATCTATGAAAGTGAACGTGTCTGTCTGTCTGTGTGTCTGTGTGTCTGTCTGTCTGTGTACATTTCCCTACGCAATAACTCTGTCAATTTTTAGTCTATAGACTCGAAATTTGAAATACCGGGTACTGAGATTTGGGAAAATCGATGTGACGGGTGTCAGCCAGAAATTTGGCTGTTAAGGGGTCAAATTTCAACGATTTGACCTTTAAGAACTCTACCAAACTCCTCCGACAATTTTGGGTCTAGACACTTGACATTTTAGATATAGGTTCCTTGAACCTGGATCTAACTTAATAAAGTGATTTGAGCCCGAAACTATAAATTTTTAGGGGTCATAATAGGGGTCAAATTTTTAAAAAATTAACCATTTTTTTGTTGTTTTTTTTTTGCTTTTTTTTGCACAGCATACACCTCCAAACACCCGAGCAACGCCGGGCACTCCTGCTAGTATATATATATATATATATATATATATATATATATATATATAGAGAGAGAGAGAGAGAGAGAGAGAGTGAGAGAGGGGGGGAAAGTGTGAGGGAGAAAGAGAAGAAGAAGTGAAAAGGGGTTAAAAGGAGAACAATAAAGAGAGAGACAGACGGTATCGGAAAAATATAAGAACAGATAGTAAGTATGCAATACATTGAGCCATACTAAGTATACTTGTGTCAGACTTTATTGAATCGTGTCTGAGTAGTGCCAGCTGTGATAATCTTGACGAATATAAATCTATAACGGTAGCCAGCGTTTGCTCACAAGTAGTCTTTAACACCCCATAAAGTAAATAGCTACACACCATTAAAAATAAATTTATACTCACCGTATGCCACGTCTTTATTATCGTCGCTGCAGACGAAGGCAATCATATAAATGGCGTCGCCGTCGATGACAGAAACAAGTTTACACGTCTTTAAGGTAACGCATTCTTAATAAGGTCTATTTAAGGATAACCATAGACAACTGATATTCTCTTAAAAATGAAGCAGATGTTTAGAAGGGGAGTCTATTTGCTATATTATTACATATTTGCGTTGTGTGATTTGTTTTATGTCATAGTGATATTTTATTATTATTACATACAGATATTTTTAGCTAAACTGATGTTATTAAAAAGTAAACTTCGAATGGGGGCGGTTGTGTCAACGTGATTTTGTCGTATATACTGACTAAATTCAACGTTGGTACACTTCGGTTCGGTCAAAGTATCGTTAAACCTGGTCAGTACTAAATTTGGAACTTGCGGGTGCTCTCCATGCACGCCGCTTACCTGGGCATTGTTTAGAGAAGTATTTGATTTCTCCTTGCCACTGAATTCAAGATGTACCGATTCAGGAGATGGGTTTTGGGGTTTTCGCAACATTTGGTTCACAATTATATTCGCAGCTGCCCTCGCAGAGGCATTTTTTTTTAGTTTGAGATTAAACGAAGGCATCGAAAAAATAAACAACATTAAAGCATACGCTCTTGGAGAAAATCATTCCTGAAAACATATAGTCTTTTTTAGGAGACAACACACAGACAAATGTATATATATATATATATATATATATATATATATATATATATATATATATATATATATATATATATATACTAGCAAAATACCCGTCGTTGACTGGGTTCAAAAGACCCTACAGAAAATGAACTCTAATTTATGAAAGTATGATAGGTTATGAAAAGGAAGGGTTGTAAAGATATAGCTTCGAATTTGGGGGTATCATACCAAAGCAAAATATGATGAAAGTAAAAATAAAATAGATATACCCCATAATTTATTATACCACACTTTTTTATACTGAAACACAATATTCTGTGGATCTATATTAAAAAAAAAAAACACTTGTGAAACTTTGTGACATATTTCTATTTTATGACGGTCAGACGCGAACGAACACGCATAATTTTGTTATACCATATCTCTTCAAACTGAAACATAATTATCTAAGTATACTTACGCAGATAGATATGAAAAGTCTTTATTAAAGTGTGTGCATATTTCCATTCTATGGAGGCCAGGCGCGATGCAGACACCACAATTTTATTATAACATCCCTTTTTAAGTTAAAACATACTTATAAACTATTATTATGTACATCTATAGCAAACACACTTTTAAGCGTTTTTTGTTTCATTTTTATTTTTTATATCGATACTCTGTGGAGCAGGCGCGTAAGCAGACCCCACAATTTTAATGAATCATCATTATGCAAGATCAAACATACCCATTCCTGTGTCTCTATACATCTTCTATTATTATATGTAATCAGTTTTCTATAATAGTCAACCATATAGAAGCCTATTCGTGACCATACACACACACACATTCAGCTTTATATATATATATATATATATATATATATATATATATATATATATATATATATATACTCTTACATGTGTGTGTCCGTGTAAAAATATTTAACCTATCAATTATTTACCTACTCGTGACATAACACATGAAATAATAATCATAGAGCAAATATGTTTTGCAGCAATTAATAGTCTGTCGTGATGGAGACAATATGCATGCAGAGATATATCGCCAAGTTTAAATAGAAAATGTTTATTTAAATATGCCGACTTTTTTAATTGTAAATAATGTTAATTTCTAAGCTAAGAAATCCATTTTCTAAAGAGTATATACACGAAAAAATTCGATATTACATAAGAACTGATATTTTCTGCGTGATGGAACAGATCAATAAAAATATATCGATGTATGGATATGCTGAAAGCATTGTGGTTTGAAAAGTACTTCGAACTTATCAATGTTGTATAGTGATATATATATATATATATATATATATATATATATATATATATATATGGGGAGGCGTGTGTTTGTTTGTGTGCCTGTATGTGTGGGTGTGTTTTAAGAGACTGGTGGTTACTATCCATGCTTGATGGCTTTAGTATATCAACATTTAGGATTAAACATACCTATACTTTTTAAATAAACTCACAGATTAGATATAAATAAATACCAAATAATTGCAAGAACCAAACTATCATTTATCTTAAAAATCAGTCTTTTAAACATTAATTCACACGCTGACTGTATGTGTGGGCGTGTTTAAAGAAATGGGTGATTACTATCCATGGTTGATGTCTTTAGTATACCAATATTTAGGATTAAATAAATAAAACCACAGATTAGATATAAATTAATACCAAATAATTCCAAGAACCAAACTATCATTTATCTTAAAAAATAGTTTTTTAAACATTAATTCACACGCTGGTTGTATGTGTTTGTGTTTTTTAAGTAATTGATGATTGCTATCCATGCTTGGGGTCTTTAGTATACCAATATTTAGGATTACATAAATAATACCACAGATTAGATATAAATTAATACCAAATAATTGCAAGAACCAAACTATCATTTATCTTAAAAAATCAGTCTTTTAAACCTTAATTCACACGCTGCTTGTATAAATTGAACAATCAATATATTTATGCTGTCAGTGAATTTATTTTAACGTATATTGACCAGAACTTTTCCTCAACTAAAAGATAATTATAATCATGTAGTGTTGTCGATATCCACTGTATGAGTTTTTCAGCTTTGGATTATATCCAAAAATAGATGCACAAACTTCATTGAAGTATGTAATCCAAAGTGCCGGATATCGTAAACATATTCAAGATTACATTTGTGCGCTTATTTGTTTCTGAGAGAAAAACAATTCTGATGAGCATATGTATAGACACAGTCAATAAAAACAAAAAGATATTGATTGTTTTACATAAACGAAACATGTGTGTACAATGTACAGCAATTTAACATGCTGAATAAACCGATTGAATAAAATAAAACTTTAGATATCGCAATCTAGGTATTTTATCATATATTTGGATAGTGTGTATGTATACATGTATGTATGTTATTTTCTGGTGAGTTCCTTCTTGCCAAAAGACTCAGGCACCAGCCAGAACACCGTTTTGGTGATAGTATCAAGGAAGGCTTCTGAACTTTCATGTCCCTGTTGACTGTTGGGAGTCCTTAGCGTATGATCGAAAGCAGTGGAGGGCACTGGCATACAGGGGCGCAGGACACTTTAAAGCAGCCAAAATAAACCGAGCGAAGCTCAAGAGAGCATATAGAAACGCCGCCCAATCCTTGGATCTGTGAAATATGTGATCGCGTTCTTTTGTTACATGCAGGTGTCATTAATTATGTGGAAGCGGGCGTTGTTACAGGCTCCGTTGCTGTTAGTTTCATCCAAACCAATGAAAGTTTTCGCTGTCCTGTCTGCTTGAGGGTGTGCAAGTCGCTGACAGGACGGAAAAGTCATCTTAAGGCACATGGTCTTTCAGCGACTGAGGAGTCGGCACTCGTCTGGAATAACGTCATCATCATCATCATCATCATCATCATCATCATCATCATCATCATCATCATCATCATCATCATAATCATCATCATCATTTATATATATATATACATATATATATATATATATATATATATATATATATATATATTACCATATTTGGGTGTGTTTTTCAAATGCATTTTTGGTTCAGCAGCAGGGACGATTATTGTTTGTTTCTCTTGGTGCCAGCCTTTTACACTTGGCGAGCAATTTTGGAATGTTTTGTTCGAGTGCAAAATGCAATTGCTACAGCAACGATATTTTCAACTCCCATGTACTGTCTTCAGTTTCCTGATAAATCGAAACGTTGCGTTTTGTAGATTTATATAAAACACCATTTAAAACCATTTAAATTCACCTAAGCGTGCCATTTCTGTCTTTATCCCTCGCCTTACGTATTGCTGGATAAGTTATGCAGATGACAGAGAGGCACAATATATATATATATATATATATATATATATATATATATATATATATATATATATATATATATATATATATATATATACAGTGATGATCATATTTATTGGCACGGTAAAATAAAAGTTACATTTTGTCTAATAGATTCTAAAAAAGGGATTAAATTAAAGAAAATAACAAAGTATATTATGTATTTTTAACTGGCCTTTCCGATGCAGCAATCGGATTTTAGAAAAAATAAATAACAAAGGAACAACAAACATAATTGCAAAAAACCCTTGTTCAAAATTATTGGCACGGCTTTGTTTTCTTTTAGTATCAGTATAATATCAATCAATTTCCGGTTTACGTGCTTTCTGAACTTTTTTTATAGCCATATTATGCTTGTTTAACGCTAATTCAGTGAATAATTTTTTTCAGATAATTTTTAGATAGCGATTTATTTAAACTATTATAAGTGACTAAATTATAATTTTACAATCGCCATGGTTACAACTAAGGAACACAGCGAAGACGTCAGGAAGCTTGTTGTAGCATGGCATACCAATGGGGAGGGCTATGATAAGATTTCAAAGAAGCTAAACCTTCCCAAATCCACTGTTAGAGCCATAATAAACAAGTTCAAATCGCAAGGCCACGTTATGAGTTTAGAGGGTAGAGGGAGAAAAATGATTCTTTCCCCAAGAGATGAACGGAAAATTGTTCGACAAGTAAAAAAAAACCCCAAGGGTCTCTGTTGGGGAGAGTGTTGATGAACAGAGCACCTCTGGCGTGAATGTATCTCGACATACAGTTGGTAGAGTTTTGAAGAGAGCTGGTTTAAAAGCATGTCGCCCGAGAAAGCATCCCTTATTGAAGCCTATGCACCTGAAAGCAAGGCTAGCCTTTGCAAAACGTCATATTAATAAATATGTTGCATTCTGGAAACGTGTTCTATGGACTGACGAAACGAAAATAGAGTTATTTGGCCATAATAAAGTGTCTTATATTTACAGAAAATCTGGCGAAGCTTTCCTGCCTAAGAACACCATACCCACAGTGAAGCACGGTGGAGGCAGTTTGATGTTTTCGGGATCCTTTGCTGCCTCTGGACCAGGGCGACTTGTTAAGGTCACAGGTAGCATAAAAAAGGAAGATTATGTTAAAATATTGGATGAAAACCTGAAAGACTCTGCTAAAGAGCTCTCACTTGGTCGTCGTTGGTGGTTCATGCAAGATAATGACCCAAAGCATTCGGCTAAACTGACTAAGAAATGGCTTGAGGACAATCATATTAATGTTTTGGAGTGGCCATCACAAAGCCCAGACCTTAATCCAATTGAAAATTTATGGAGAACATTGAAATTGAGGGTAATGCAAAGGAAGCCTAAGAATCTTATTCAATTGGAGGATTATTGTCAGGAAGAGTGAGCTAAAATTACTACTGAAGAGTGCAACAACTTGGTTGTAAACTATGAAAAGCGACTGAGGAAGGTAATCAAGGCCAAAGGCTATACAATTGATTATTAAATAAATCGTGCCAATAATTTTGAACAAGGGTTTTTTTGCAATTATGTTTGTTGTTCCTTTGTTATTTATTTTTTCTAAAATCCGATTGCTGCATCGGAAAGGCCAGTTAAAAATACATAATATACTTTGTTATTTTCTTTAATTTAATCCCTTTTTTAGAATTTATTAGACAAAATTTAACTTTTATTTTACCGTGCCAATAAATATGATCATCACTGTATATATATATATATGTTTGTATGTGTGTATAACCGCAGAGATGTGCTGTGAAACAGCGAAACACTACTATATGTGGATGACTATAATGTTCCCTATCTAAGATTAAGCATTTGGTAAGTTATATACAAATTACCATTAGCATATGAAGCGATGCTCTCTGTGTAAACACATTGACCTTAAGTACTTTGGACAATATCAAAACATTGTTAATTCACTGCCCGCATAGCAGCAGCCCTGGAGCGCAACTGTTAGAATTTCGAATTTAGTTTGGGCGATCGGGTTTTTATCCTTGCTTGAGGTAAACAGCGAAACAGTAGGGTATGCTGATGACAATATATATATATATATACATATATATATATACACATATATATATATATATATATATATATATATATATATATATATATATATATATATATATTAAGTTAAAAATATAAATATAAGTGCAAAATATTGATCCAAGAGGAAGAAGAATTATCCCTCCGGCTGAACGAAAACATGTAGAGGAGAAAGAAAATTATATTATAAAACAATATACTAACATGTCTAGATTGTTTCATATATTTCGCAAGGGTATATATAAATTAGAGGTTCACGGTAGATGGGGACACTTTATACAATAGTGTTTTGAAGACTAATACTTCTGATTACAAGAGGACAGAAGATGCTACTTTATATAATTCGGATGCAACCATTTGCGATAATTATATTAGGAGCGAAACACCATATTGATGCTGTTTGGGGAAACAACTTGATCTCTGTGATATTCGAGAATTATTGTTGTCATTAAATAATGTCGTAAAGTTTTAGCATGCCATAGTGGGATTTATAAATGTGGACGATATGTTTGATTAAACTCCTGGGAAGGATATATAGTAAGTTGATTGAGAGAAGCTGCTTATTTTATCATATGCATAAACGGGGTAGTAGCTATGGAACGGGTTTACATTAAATCAGGAGTTTATGCTATATCGGTGCATTTTGAAAGGGTTATCTGAAATTATGGCAGTACTCCAAAGAAATATAAAAGATTTTCAATAATAATGATATTGATAATAATATGAGGCGATAAAGTATAAGCATACAATATATGTTATGTAGCGAGGGGGTGTTTATATGACCGTGTATATTCTGTACCACATAAACAAATGTGTGTATATAGTTGAATTGTGCGTGTGTTTATACGTGTTTGCGTTTGTGACATATTTGAGTAACGGAGGGGGTTACATATGTGTGTATAGTTGAATCGTGAGTTGTTTAATCTGTATACGTGGTATTATCTGTGTGTTCTGAGCATAAACATACCCATGTATGTATGTAAGTTTTGTAACCGACTGTTTTGCTGGCCTAAATGCAAGTTTTAGCCTGTGAATCCTCTACGTTTTCGTGTGTGGGGGTTCTAACTATATAGCATGGCATATTCCGTGATAACATTTCTGCTTTTGGCCGCCATTGTTTTTTTGGTTCAGGCTTCGGGAATCGTTAATCTTCTTTAGGTGAGCTGCTACCTACTGTCACAAAGACGCTTATAGACGGACCAAAGACGAATGATTGTTTTTATCTGCATTTTCTTATTAACGCGATGTATTTCGTCACAGCAGAACTGGAGGGAATCTTGGTTTGTGGTTTAACTATGTCTCCATTCTGAAACCCATTTTACCCCATCTTGTTCGTTTTACGTTTTCAATCAAACGCAATGATGCTTATGCAAACCGGAACGCGTGACATGCGACTCGTCATTTCCAGTCTCCGTCCATACCTTCCGGTGCAAACTTGACCGTAAGAGAGTGTGACATGTTTGACAACCTGTCAAAACATGACGATTCTAGTTTCTGTTGTCAACATGACTATATAGATAGATATATAGATGGATAATTATATATATATATATATATATATATATAGATAGATAGATGGATAGATAAACAGATGCATCCATATGCACAAAGCTAATTAGATCGCCAGATAGATACAAATAATTTACTTTTGAATAATTTTCTTCTACCCGGATAATCTCTAACATATAGAAATATTGTTTCGTCAATAAGATAGCACATAAACGGATGGTAGAATAAAGGGATACACCCATAATTGATGTATGCCTTTATTGATTAAATGAATAAATATTTACGTATTAGTCTATAATTTTATATCGCTATTTTATTAATTTATTTATTGTGGATAATAAACATCCTCTTTCTTAGTTGTTGTTTCAGGACGTTTCGGCCAACTATTCCATTGCCCGTCGTCAGCTGATAACCGGGACGGGATAGGAACTTCGAAAATCCTAACTGTATTCCCAACAATAACTGTCTTCCATAGTTGTCGTCTTCCCACGTTTTGGCAAAGTAATCCTCTGACCGGCTTTGGGTAGGATTGAAACCGC
Organism: Euprymna scolopes; assembly: GCF_053919585.1. Taxonomy (NCBI): domain Eukaryota; kingdom Metazoa; phylum Mollusca; class Cephalopoda; order Sepiida; family Sepiolidae; genus Euprymna; species Euprymna scolopes. The sequence goes on from NC_136515.1 coordinate 14,154,146, forward strand.
TATCTTCAGAAAATGCTAACCTGGAGCCGTAGAGCTTCAACGTATTACTCCACTGCGTCACAGGCGATCAAGGTTGGATTATTTGGTCTTATAAATCCAGGTTTATGTATTAACTGATCTTCCTTGATCGGGTCCGAATATATACCGAATTGTATATATTATTCTATTAATTGGAATTAATTATTAGGATGAATATTATTTATGAATCTATTTATTGCGGACTATTAATCTAATCTTCCTAAGTTGTTGTTTCACGACGTTTCTATGGATGTCAGTAATTACTGGGGATGCTCATTCAGAGTTCGTATCGCGTCGCCGTTTCTCACCTGACGAAGGCCAGGGATAGTTGGCCGAAACGTCGTTAAACAACAACTAAGAAAGATGAGGTAATAGTCCGCAATAAGTAAATAAGTAAATATGTGTGTTCGTCCGTCAAAATGACGAGGACCAACAGATCATCCTGTAGGGGAGGGTTGGGGAGTAATCACCGGTTAGTACGGATATGGCTGATAAGGCCGATCTTGCTTGAAAAGTTCAATTGCAGATGTAACAGCGAATCATGGCAGATGTCGAGGGCTTCAAAACATTCTCCTCCCTGTCCTTTCTGCGCTTCTCTGCAGCAACCTTTCGGTAACTTTCATATTTACAGGAACCGTCACTAACGGCTGCCCGCCACTTGGCTTTATCTAAAGCTGGCTGCTCTCATGATGACGAATCAACGTTGAAGGCCTTCAGTAATGCTTCACAGTGCATTTCAATCATTTTCTCTGGCCGCCACGGCAGCGCTTTCCATGTTGGAGCTCAGCAAAAAGAAGATTTTAGGGGAGTCTGTAGTCTGGCACGCGCGCTACTTTACCAGTCGAGCGAAGCTGAACCTTCATCAAGATAGGGAGTTCAGCACAAGTGAGGAGTTCTGTGTCTGGTATCTTTTATAGCTATCCTATGTAAAGTAGTCTACTCAGCCTGGTGACGTCGATGTGATTTAATTTTTTTAGCGTGACGTTGGTAGACAGTCCATTACACACAACCTATTTCAAAATAATATTCATCTCAATAATGAATTCAAATTAAAATATATACGTTATTTTCGAAGTTTATTGATTGACATATAAGCTTTAATTCCATTTGTTGAGATTTGCATTACCTTGATACCTCTCCTCTTAAAGAATTGATATACATTACCTTCTTTCAACCTCTCCCTCTCGCTCTCTGTATGTCTGTATATATATATATATATATATATATATATATATATATTTCTTTTTTTTTCTTTTTTATATATAAATATACATATGTGTACATACATACACGCACCCATATATACATATATATATATATATATATATATATATATATGTATGTATGTGTGCATGTATGTATTTACACATATGTATATTTATATATAAAAAAGGAGACACACGTCTGCCTTCAACCACTAACCTAGTTCTAAAATAGATCCTTTGTTCGATAAAATGCATGCCCATTGGCTGATGGGAAGGGGCGCGGTGGATACTAGAAAGCTGACTAAAATCCTCAACAGAAGAGGACCATACAAAAACGGAAAACAACCACAGTATTCGCGCATAAGCCTGACGAATCCTAGAGTAGATTAAACGCTGAATATTCAGTGTAGCTTAATCGCCATATATATTTTATAAATTACTACTATATATATATATAAGCGAGCTAAGACACAGATTAAAGATCAGGCGAAAGATATAACGCTGAGGCAATACTTTCGGGGTGACCTAGCCAAAAGGTAAAGCTCAATATTTAAAAATAGAGCAATAAATATATATATATATATATAAATATATATATATATATATATATATATATATATATATATATATATATATACATGTTTATTCCCAGCTGAACATTTTTCTAACCGCATTTCATTGCCTCTGATGATATGGGGCATTATTGAAAATCCAATGATTAAGCAAATTAACACAACCCCCCTCTATGTATTCCTTGTGTCAAACAATAAATTCTTAATTCGAAAAAAAATGTTTACCTTTGATTGTCATAATTTAATTTTAACCAATAAACTCCCGTCTCCCAGGTGTGTCTTCATTATTAGAAACTTTGTGACAAAATTTTATGTGCATCGATCATCTTTTCCCTCGAAACGATACGGTATCCATGCCTCAGTTTAAGGATGAACTGATGATTAAAATCTAACCCAGTTGTGAATGTGAATTATTTGTTTAAATAAAGTAACACATGATTAAATATACTTTAGAAATCAGAAAAATATCACGTATCGGCTTTGAATTGATATTTAAACAATTTACTTCTTGTATTTTGGTTTGTTTCGTATTCCATATTTCGATTCCGGTTTTGTTTTTCGATGTGATTTATTTTCCATTTTGCGTTCTATTCCGAACGCATCATTGATGGCGTTAATGGGTGCGCCTGTTTGTGTTAGGCACGAAGATGAAAACCCCACATGCCTGCCCGTGAAAGGTCCCCTCCGCAACGTCAATACGAATTTTTTTCTCTTTTGTTTGTTCTAATTCATGGCTAACAAAGAGGGTTTTCACATTGAATGTTTTACGCGAATGGAAATAATTCTGATGGCATTTTTTTTATTGTTGCTGTTTTGGCTTGTGTTTTATGCGTTGAACACATTAGGGATTCGTTTATGAAATAATGAGACATTACCCTATTGCGAGCGATTGAATCGTTTCTATGGGGTTTCTGCTCCAAGAGTCAAAGAATATCGGTGATGCCTTTATGGTTTTCATTGCTGGGCCTTTATATTACGGGCCTGGAAATTAATACAATTGCTGCATTCGCTTTTCGTTTAACTTAAAGGTTTTCGATGGCTTGGTCGCTCTGTCTCTCTCTCTCTCTTTCTCTCTCTCGCTCTCTCGCTCTCTCTCTACCTTTCTTTCACTCCCTCTCTCATTCTCTCTTTCGCTGTCTCTTGGTTTTTTTTTTCTCTCTTATTATTTCAGTAAAGCTCTGATTGGTTAAATAAAGAATTTCATGGATAAAGACCGTCGTGCATCTTTATATATACGGCACAATAACATTGGCTCACCGCTTCTCGCAAGATCAGCAACGTGTAAGCAATAACGATCCTGGCTTATACCAGTTGGGTGACTATTTTTTTAGGCTAGCCACTGTATGTATCTCTCTGAGTCGTAGAAACTTCCAGGTTGGTATCTGGAAGCGCGTAGAACTCAAGGAGGAAGATGCACCCTCGAATCAAGATGGAAAGCAACGGAAAACTACTGTCTTTTCTTGTTTATACCGAGATTACCCTGTCATTCTAATGTTGTGAGCGCCGTGGTTGCTGACAATGTTAAAAGACTAAACCTGCTTCATGCATGCACAGCTCTTACCTTTTTTACTCTATTTCTTTTAATTTTTTCTCATGTCAACGTGTATCTATCTCTCTCTCTCACCTCTCTCTATCTCTCTCTCTCTTTCTCTCTGCGGTATTATCTATCTTTGTATTTGTTTACTTGCAAGCTATCTCTTTCGCTTTCTTCCCCTCTCTTTCAAGTTCTTGCGTCTTTTTTTCTCTATTTCTTTTAATTTTTCTCATGTCAACGTGTATCTATCTCTCTCTCTCTCTCTAACCTCTCTCTATGTATCTCTCTCTTTCTCTCTCTCTCTCTCTCTCTCTCTGCGGTGCTATCTATCTTTGTATGTATTTTGTTGCAAGCTATCTCTTCGCTGCCTTCCCCTCTCTTTCAAGTTCTTTTTTTTTTCTCCCGGTGTCTCTTTCTTAACGTATATATTCCCGTCTTTTTTCTCTGTTGATGTCTCTATGTTCTCTCTCTCTCTCTCTCTCTCTCTCTCTCTCTCTGTATATATATATATATATATATATATATATATATATATATATATATATATATATATATATATATATATATATATATATATTCACTATTTTCCTGGTTGTTTCTCTCGCTAATTTTTAAGGATTTCTATCAATTTCCTTTTGGCTTATTACGTTTGCTCTCTGTTACTTTGGTCGCCATCTTTGTTTTTTCTTTTCTGTTTTTAAGGTTTTATTTGTCTCTCTTTAATTCGGTTTCTCTCATGTTTTATCATTAAACGTATTTCTCTCATGCTTCTGTCGCCATCTCCCCCCTCTCTCTTTCTCTCTCATTTTAGCATCCCAAGGTTGTTGTCCCTTTTCTCTCATTTTCTGAGTTTATTGCAGAATCTTTTGATAATTCAGTCTATTTTAGGTTCTTTGTTTTCTGTCTTTGTATCTTGATTTTTTGTGCACACACACACACACATCCCCACACACACATATATATATATATATATATATATATATATATATATATATATATATATATATATATATATGTATATATATATATATAAATATATATATATTCTTTAATTGTATTACTCGCATGTGTATACCTCTCGTAATTTTGTGTTTCTTCCTCGCAGTTTCTATCTGTCGTGTCTGCTATCGTTTTCGCGGTTACCCTCGTCATATGAAACTTTAATTGGCCGTCTCCTTCTCCTTACGTGAGTCACTCTTTATCAGCAAATCTCACAATCTCTCGTGTATGACTCGGTTTCCGTCTATCTCTTTTTATATCCACCACAAGATATCAATATTTTCCTTTGTATACCATTGTTGCCTTTTTTTTTCTCCCTATTTCTCTGACAACGTCAGATTTACCATCTGTTACAGTCACTCTATCTCTCTCATTGTTATTAAGAACAGGTTATTTCATTCTTTGTGCATCTTTTTCTATTCTTCTTTTTATTCTCACTTCATATATTTCATTTGATAAACCCTCTTCTATTTTAATATACTTTTATGACGTTTTGTCAGCTTTGCGCAATTATCTTTTTTTTTAATTGATACTCGCAAGGTTATCCGGTGTTGCTCGTATGTAGTGGTGTAGGTAGGAATGCCGAAACAACAATGGTGTTTAAAAAGTAGTAGTATCGTCGAAATCAAAGCAACAGTAGGCAGCCTAGGTAGAGGGAGGTGGTAAAAAGTGGTAGTGGTCAGGCAAGCTCGAATCCATAACGCGACTAAGGAAACGCATGTGTAAAACAAGGTAACGAATCCATAACGCGAAAAAGGTAAAGTATGTGTAAAACAAGCCGGTGCGTCCACGGCGAAACCGCAAGTCGTGAGCGTTGAAATTAAGGTTAGTCACACGAAAGGTGACGATGAATTGCGAAAATGTCGACGAAAAAAGCGACCGCTACTTGTAACAAAACTTGCCAGTAGAGGAGTAATGACAATGTTTTTGGCTAATTTTTTTCGTGATTTGTCGTCCGAGACGTGAAGCTTCAAAACTGTTCCCATCTCGTAAGGATCGGTCGCGTGTGTCAAAAATGTTTGGCAGTCTTACAAAAATACACACATTCTGTCTTTTATATATTCATTTTCCGAATTTTGTTGGTCACTGTTTCCCTTGCACATAATCTCTTTTGTTTCTGTGACTTTTTTCTTTGTCATCGGCTGTCTTCCTCTTACTCTTTTTTTTCCAAAACCATCTTTTTTCTATCACTTTTATTTTGTTGTTGCTTTAACCTTTTTCTAAGCCCTGTTTCAATTATATTCTCTTTGATCACCGTCTGTTTTTGTTTCTCTTTTTCTCAAAACATACACAAGGTACCATCTATTTTCTATGTTTTTCTATTTTTTACTAGCTGACAGTATAGCGTTGCCCAGTTATGCAATATGATTAAACAGTGTATTTTAATGTATGCAAGTTCTGTAATTTTTATTATGGAATGTCCCCTATTGATTTGTATATATTATGAGCAAAAATTTGTACGGTGGGCTAATTCGAAAAAAATAAAGTACTATTAATGTTAATACCGTTCATAATACTATCTGTGTCTGTTTTCAATCTCACGTCAGGTGATATAATGGGTTGAGGATGACTGCCTTGGAAAGGTCACATCTGATTTATGTTTAGATTTAAAATGTGCAAATGAAGAAATGATTTGCAGCGACTTTAAATAGCAACTCTTATTTTATCCTAAGTTTAACTCATAAAACAAAATAATAATAATCAAATGGCGATATACAACATTCGATCTGTAGTCGAATACTATATTACTTAGCTATTTCTCCAGATTATAATAAACCTACTTTTTAATAAGAAATGATTTGCTGATATTTTATTATCCCCCCCGCTGGCGAAAGTAAAAAATTATTTGTAATGTTCTTTTTTTAATCTATATTATAAAAAAAAAATATATCCTTTACGATTCGACTTTTTCGATTTTCGAAACTTTTAAGATAAAAGTGTGTATAAAACATATCAAGAAACACTGCCAGATATAGAAAGTAGCTTTATTGCGAATGTTGCAAAATATTAGTTAAGTCGTTTTGAAACCAGTGACGAAAGAAAGCTGACTTTTATCTAATAGATAGCTAGATAGATAGAGCGAAAGAAAAAAGATAGATAAGATTCTGAACAGAAGCGTGCCTTCTATCCCAACCATCATCAATGGACCCTAGGCCATCTCTTGAGCATCAGACAAGGCCAAACTGTTTGGCAAGAAATTTGCAGCTAGGTCTACACTATGCGACGAAAGCCAGCAATCTCCGCATTTCTTCCTATAACAGACAACAGTCTATGCAACGTAAAAATATATGTGAGTGAGGTCGCCAAACTAATCAAGAACCTTGATTCCAATAAAGCAACTGCCCCTGATGGCATTCCAGTTATAGTGCTGAAAAAGCTCCAACCATAACTTGCCCTCATACTTACAAAACTATTTAAACGTTGCCTTAAGGGGAAGGGCTTTCCAACACCCTGGAAAACCTCATCAGTATGTCCTGTATTTAAGAATTCAGGTGATAAATATCTCCCTCTTAGTACAGACCAATAAGTCTCCTGTGTGTCATGTGCAGGATGTTGGAATCCATATTAAATAAAGAAGTAGTAAACCACATCAGCAGAAACAACCTTCTTAGTGACATGCGATATGGTTTTCGCCACGCAAGATCTACAGCAGATGTGCTAACGGTTATATCTCATAGGATTAGTGAATCTCTTGACAAAGACTTCCTTTCCAGGGAAATTGCTCATGACATACCGAAGGCTTTCGATAAGGTATGCCATAAGGGCCTACGTCACAATATTTTCAGCTACGGTATAACTGGTAATGTTTTCTCAATAATTAAATCATTTCTCTCTGCTAGGTTTATTAGAGTAGGAGTTGATGAGCTGAAATCAGATGCCCACTATTAATGCTGGAGTCCCTCAGGGGTCCATACTGGGCCCAACTCTCTTCCAGGTCTACATGAATGATCTTCCAAAACACATACTTAAATTATTTGTTGACATCTATGCTGATGACACGACCATCTATGGCAACACATGAAAGGCCGTAAATGGCCAGGTTCTCTCTAATTCTCTCTCTTCTGATCTTGAGCGCGTGGAACAATGGGGGAAGAGGTGGCTGGTTATGTTAATGCGTCCAAAAGCAAACTTCTATCTTTATATACTAAACGTTCTGATCCCCATCTGGATCAATTGAAATGGATGGCTCTCGTCTTGGGGACAATCTTTTGGGTTTGACATTTTACCTCTGATCTGAAATTGAACACGTACATCAGGTATGTGGCCAAGGATGCTGGGAAAATGATGGGGTCCTTCTACCGCTCCAGAAGATATCTCACTAATGATACAATACTCTATCTGTATAAAAGCGAAGTACGTCCAAGGATGGAGTATTGCTACCACATCTGGGCAGGAGCTGCTAAAAAAGCCTATCCTACCTTGACAGAATACAAAATAGACCGTGGCTTAATGGGGGATGCCCTTTTTTCTTCCCTGCAGCATCTCTCCCAGAGAAGATACGTTCTGAGCCTGTCTTTCATTTATCGTTATTTCCATGGAAAGTACTCGTCCCAGCTCAAATGTCTCGTCTCCCCCTCGGCAATCTTTCACGAGAAACACCCGGATGCCTGAAACTACTGTCAATAATTTTCCACACTTTTTTCTGTGCCTAAATCTAAACGTAGAATCCATGAGCAGAGCTTTTTTTCTCCGAAGTGCACGACTATGGAACTCTCTTTCGTTTGCCTGTTTCCCACCTAACTACAACTTGGATATCTAAAATTCCAACATGAACACATTCCTGACAAGTAGGACACTCTATCAAATCTCCAATACTAATGATTACTACAATAATATCTCATTGATTACTGTACACGCAATAACCTTTATCCCTGAGTGGCCTCCGGGCCTTGATAAATGGTGATCTCTATGTAAAAAAAGATAGATAGATTGATAGATAGATAGATAGATAAATACACAAATAGATATGACAAGCACTTTGTAAATAAACAATCAAATCGAGATCTTAAAAAGCAGTACTTCGAAATGTTTATATATATTGATATTTGATATAAACTCCTCTTGGCTTCCGCTGTTTTTCTTTCTATCCATCTCAAACCATAATAATTTTTCTTTTACCCAAATAGGAGGTTGTCTTACATTTATTCTCGCCCAATTCGTTTACTCTCCTTCCTTTCGCACCATCTACCTTTTTACTCTTCATTTCTGATTCTTTCTATGTCAAAATATATCAACTTTCACATACACTTTCTCACTGTATTGACCATGCCCTCAACTAGTAATAACAACTGAATGTTACACAAGTATGCATTTGATCAAGATGATATTTAGATTTTATACCTCTCAGTATGCCAACCAGACGAGTTATCTAAACATTTGATCACATGTAATAAATATCGGTATTAAAATTTTAAGCGCTTTAGACGCTAAAGCATCTCTCCTTTTTATCAATGGCGATTTATCGCTCATTAAAATCAAATGGAACCCTATGATCTCTCTTTCTCTTAGTTTATTGGCAGAATGGTCATTATTGATCAGCCGTTGCACTGTTCACAAATCAGCGCCATTGACTCATGTTCTGTGTCAATCTAAAGCAACTCAGCCATGCTAATGTCCGCGGTGTCCTTCACGTTGTCTGATATGTTAGTTATTGTCTGCTACGTATCCTTTTACCAGGGGTTTTACCAAACAACAAATGTTTTTTTTACGACGTCAATTCTGGGCACATGTCCCAGGAATCGCAATTTATTTTATCTAACAGTTTAATCTTCTCCAGAACGCGTGTACACGAAAAAGTCTACGATAGCTTACACGAAAATGTATCCGATAGAACCACAATTCAAAAGGAGTAATTTGCCTCCCATCAACGTTCTCCATGACCCAACATTTTGCTCCGTATTTTTGCTATTGAGAATACTAAAACTTGACTGAGTCGTTTTTTATGTGTGTTGTAGATTGTATCTGTCTTTTCTGATATTCATTTGAGCAATCATTGCTGTCTTTGCCAGTACTATACTTTGCCTTTCTTCATTAGTGTCATCTACTTTGTTTGGAAAAACTGCAGCTAGGTATCTACATTTTCAATATGTTATTATTCATTATTAGGTAATAATCATTTTGCGCCCGTGTTAATTTTGTTCCTTTTGTTTCACTGACGTTGAGGAAGAGCCCTGCTGTTTTGGTGGTAACTTTTACCTTGTTGACTTAGTAGTGAAGTTCCTGCATCCATCAGAACTACATCGCCAGTGCTATTCAGATTGTTGATTATTCTTCCACCAAATTCGATTCCTGCTGCTCACTGAAAGACCACAAGTTAAGAACGATGGTAAACATATTGTGAACATCTGATCAGCCGAGAAATAGTCAAAGGGAGACCAAGAAGATGAATGTCTGCTAACATAAGCAGAAGTAGAAAAGCAATTTGAGACTTGTAACCGGGCAAATACCCAAGAATAGATATTCTTCCGGCTGAGTTTCTGAAGAAAAGAGCAACAACATCGTCTGATAATTTCGCAGCTTGTGAAGAGCGATGAGGAAACGAGAAATAATGGTCATCTGACTGAAGAACATTGATATTCGTCAGATTTCCTACAAAATGTGACACATTTGAATAGAGCTACGACGAAACAGTCGCCTTGATCAGTCGCACTAGTAAAATCATTTTACAAATCATAGAAAATCGAATGCGGAAAGTTCAGAAATAGCTGAGTAACAGGTCGGTTTAAGATCAGGGAAGTGAACTAAAGACTAAATACTTAACCTAAAAATACTACTTGAGAAAAACAGGGATGTTGGAACAAATGGTTTGTCGAGTTTAGAAAAAAGCTTTCGAGACATTGGAGCAATATGGCTTCTGTAATGCGATATGGAATTACCCATTACACATAATTGAGACCATCAGAAAGCTATACATCTCCCACAAAGCAAGAATAAGAACAACTCACGGAATGCCAAAGATTTTTTTATTATTTATGCACCACAACTACTACAATATATTAACAAGCGAGGAATTGCGTTTACACAAATATCCTGACGCCTGTCTACGACTAATAAAGCGAAGGAGTCTGTACAGCTTTTTTGAGTAGAGCACTGTCGTAAATAATCTTATCCGCCACTTAATTAGCTGAAAAATGCGAGGGTCGCTGTTTGTCAATAATTAAGCGGTTTGAGCACTATAAAAGTGGTGGCCGACTGTTTGTTTAACATAGATATTTGACTAGTTTATTTGCGGGTACCGCTCCCGTGAGTCAGTCGATGGTTCTAATTTCTCTCCTCGTCTTAGCGGCACTGGTGACAACAAATATACATACATATATATATATATATATATATATATATATATATATATATATATGTGTGTGTGTGTGTGTGTGTATGTATGTATATATATATATATATATATGCGTGTGTGTGTGTGTGTTTCTATATAATTCAAATATGTTGGTGTTTTATTTTATGATTAGGTACCAGTCTAAGTAATTAGACCTGCTTTAAAGCTTAACTGCTCACACATTTTTCAACCAAATTTCCAAAAATTATTATAGTTTATAGATCACATATTCAGCTTAGTTTATTTGCGGGTGCCGGTCCCGTGAGTCGGTCGGTAGAATTGATGATTATCAACGCGATGGTTCCAATTTCTCTCCTCGTCTTAGGAGAGGTGCTAGTCTAGCGGCACTGGTGAGTTGTGATACAGGACTATGTGTCGATGACAACAAATATATACATATATATATCTATATATATATATTTGTATATATATATATATATATTTGTGTGTTTCTATATAATTCAAATAGGTTGGTGTTTGATTTTATGATTAGGTATTAGTCTAAGTAATTAGAAATGCTTTAAAGCTTAACTGCTCACTCATTTTTCAACTAAATTTCCAAAAATTATTATAGTTTATAGATCACATATTCAGCTATATTGTGAATAAAACTGGTTATCAATTTTTGTTTAGTAAAATAAAGATTTGATGAATTGTCTTGTGTTCAAAATCGTAAAAATATGTAAGGAGGCGAGCGACGCTTTTTATGATTGGTTCCCAATAGCAACACCGACGCTTCAAAGACTACTGTTGCTGCTTATTCGAAAAGAGAAGTAACTGACGAAACCGAGGGGAAAACGGCATTAAGGGGCGATAATTGGGGTATTTTTATCGAAAGCAGAGGATGGTCCTGCATTGATATTACATACATATTTATGGGGGTAAAAAAGTAAGATTGAGATAAAACAAATAAAAAGTGAATTTCTTCGAAGCCTGGAAAAATCATCTATATATATAAAAGCCAAACGTCTGTGTGTATGTATGTATGTTTGTTTGTAACGCTAAAACTTTTGAAAGACGAAACCAAACTTGACAAATTTGGTATCATATCGAAGCCCCATCACCCGGATGACAAATATCGAAATTTCATGTCAAACGGACCACTAGAAGTTGGTCAACTGATCAGTTATCTTCGAGGGGGGCCCCCAAAAAACCTGTCATTATCTATATATATAAAAGACAAATGTTTGTTTGTAACGCTAAAACTTGAGATGTAAGATTCCTCTCCCCTAGGAATAAAACATATGTTCAATATCTGCCTTTGTTTTTTCATTGTTTATACGGTCCCGAGCAACGCCGGGTAGCCCTGCTAGTGGATTATAATAGAAAAAAACAAGCATAAAAATAATATAGTTAAGATCAAACATAGAAAAGTAAAATACTAGTTTTTAAAACTGGAAAAGAAATGGGAAAGATAATCTAGTAAAACTATAATGAATTACTAATTTAAAACATTGCAGAATTACGATTTTCTAAAATTAAGTTAATAATATTATATAACCAATTCTTAATGCTGCAATAATTTCAGTTATAAATTTCTTGTATTTCCTACTAGAATATGTTGTCCTTTTCTTTTCTACTTTAAACGACTAGTCATTTACTTTTCCATGTTTAAGCTTAACCATATTTATTTTCATGCTCGCATTTTTCCATTATAATTTATATATCAATGTATTTTTTCTACATTAATCCCAAATACTAATATAAGAATATAATGGCCTTTCAAAAATTTTATAAACTCTATATTTTGCATTAGTTTTAAATTGCCATGTTTCTTTATTAAACATTTTCGAAGATTTTAAAGGATAAATATCACATTGATTCCCTCTCCTATGCTCTATAACACGATGTGCAATAGGGGACGTTTACAGCTTAATTTACATACCTAGGAAATCCAAACTTCTCTCCTTCGACCACCAACGCTCCAATATGTTGCTCCAGATAAGGAAATCTCCCGTTTTCCTCGGCTTCTAAAACTATCACAAGTAGATGCAGTAGACTTATATTAAAATTGTTGTTCAGATTTTTGATAAAACATTTGATTCTATATGGAATTACAGAAACGATCTTACCCATACTTAATATTTCATATTGGTGTCCGGTTAAAAAATAGTATAGTTATGGCATTGTGCTGCTTAGGGGGCATTCGTCTGTCTTAAGAGGGTATAAAAACAGATTTCGGTATCTGGCGAGGCGTGCCGAATACAATTTGTATCCTCCTACACAGAATAAGTCTTTATTTGATAACAGAATAAGTCTTTATTTTGATAACAGGTTCTAAACTAAGCTCAAATCTGTGGCTCTTATTTAAAAAAGAAAAATCACAGCCAAAACCGATCGACCACAATTATTTCAGCTATTTTTAATGTGCTCCTAAATCTTAACAGAACTTCTGCCCATTAGTTGAATCTTTCGTTAACTATTACGTGCAATCATATTCCTGCAGATATTCTATATGATTTATAGTTGCGTAACATTTGCGTAAAAGGGTTATAGTAAGCACATACCTCTTTATATATGTATATATATATATATATATATATATATATATATATATATATATAGAGAGAGAGAGACAGGGGAGGGGGTTAGATAGATAGATAGATAGATATTATTTTTAAGAAATTTGCCTACCATACTCCTCTGAGAGTTTTTGGTCTACAGAAATGAAACGTAATATATAGGGTATACTTAATATATAGGGTATATATTTGGGTTTTGGGATTTTAGCCAGGGTAAATCGGTGAAGGTCGAACGACGGCATTACGAATATGTATCCGTTACGTAGTAGCTATTGGTCTATGTTTTTTTAATTTTTACGGTGCAACAAATAGATCTTCCTTGCTTATGGGACAACGTCAAAGGAATAAACAAATCGGATGCTAAACGTTTTGGTTTCGATTCTCGTTGATGGCATACGAGCCATTTTATTTTTACTTTTTGAATCAGTACTATATATTAGCTCTAATATCATCTATATATATATATATATATATATATATGTATATATATATATATATATATATATATATATATATATATATATAAAGCAAAATATGTTAGTGTGTGTGTGAGTGTTCATTGTATTGTGTATGTTCGGCAAAGATTTTGGAGGATGGCTCGGGCAGCCTACTTTTTCTTAGAACCTTTTATATGCTACCTACATTATAATTTCTTTGATTTACGAAACGAGATCGCATGTATCTTTAATTTGGGCGATTTTTACACGGTATTTTTTACACGATATTTCTTGGTCTACGCCTGTTACTTTTGGTCTACGCCTGTTTCTTTAGCTTTTTCGTATGAAAAAGAGAAACTGAATCCCTAGCATAATCAAGCTCCCTGGAACTCGTGAAAGAGACGTCCAGAAAAGCAATCGACCTTTGATCAATGCGGGGGAAACCCCTTAGATCAGACAACTGTTATTTATTCGGACCCCCTTACTAGAGGAGCTGGTTTCCCGCAACAGCATGAAACGGAAATGCAGAAAGTGACTTGCAGCCCAAGTTAATTTCATTCCCTTATGGAATAATGTTTGACCTGATTAAATTCAATCGTAAAATTAAAACATTTCTCAGTAACTCTCCCGCCGTTGCCAAGAAGTAATGTTTCAGGTAGTTTTTCCCTTTTTTTTTTAAACTTAGCCTTAAGGCTTCGGGTTCGAACCTACCTTCCTGACAAAACTTTTTTTTTATTTTATATCTACAAAACACCCGGGTACGCCGGGCACACACGCTAGTCTATTATATAAAAGGCAAAATGAGTGTGTTTGTTTGTGTGTGCGTTTCCATGTCTCGAAAAAACTTTCCACATATGCGACGGATTTTCAGCAGATAGGTGTCATTTTGAAGTTCCAACTTTCGGAGGACGAATATCGAAAACATTGCTAAAAAAAATGCTTCCTTCACCCTCAAAAGGACACTTTTCTATAGGGGGCGGTAGCAACAAATCGTGCCATCATGACAATCTTGCCAAATACACATGCGAAAAAGACGTTTTTTTAATAAGTTTAAATATTGTAAAAAAACAGACCTAACTTCGCTTGCAAGGTCATGGCACACTGGTCAAAGTGGCAGCCTTTTTATATTTAGATTGTAGGGTCGATCTGAGGTATCAGTTATATTTTTTTAAGTTTAATATTGAAACAGGTTTATTTATGCCATCTTTGCGTTATATCTGTTTTCCTCTCACGTCCGCTGTACTTTTTGTTTTTCTTTTTTTGATTTTTTCAGATGTTTTAACGTTGTTCGCTTACACATTGTTTTTTTGTTTTTGTTTTTCCGATTCTTTTAAGAAGTTTAACGTCGTTCTTTTTTTTTAAAATAATATCGATTATTTTTAGAAGTTCAACGTCGTTCTTTTTTTTATTAAAATCGAATAATTTGCTAAAATCATCGATTCCTTCACCCTCAAAGTGACACTTTTCTCCAGAGAGGGATTGCAAAAAAGTCGTTCCTTCATGAAAATCTAACCAAATAAACGTGCGCAAAAGACGCTGTTTTTTTCATGAGTTTAAATATTATAGAAACAACGTAAATTCGATTACGCGACAAGGTTATTACTTCGCTTATTCTTTATTTCCATTTTGTTTTGATTGACCCCCCCACCCACCCACCAACACATACCTCCAAACACCCAAGCAACGCCAGACACCCACGCTAGTATAATACTAAACACGGAATCTACATTAATGAAAATATATTTAACTGTATTTTACGACCAGGCAATCCCAGATGCCCTGCTAATACAATACTATAGGGATGCTTTCTAGCTGTTTACAGAATTGATAAGTCGTCCTATTAAGAATTCAATTTAAGCACGAATCCAACGATGGTCTAAATGTCTCTGAGTATTTTTTCTTACTATGCATTAAAGGCAATCCTATTGATCCTAATCGTCGAGTTGATTTCAGATCTTCATGATCGGTGATCGGTAAAGGAAACGATTCTTTCTAACTTTGTCATTTTATGCGCTTTGTCTCTCTCTCTATCTCTCTCACTCGCTCTCTCTTTCTTTCTCTGTTCATTCTTCATTTTTTTTGCTTATTTCTCTAATGATCTGATAGTTTATACACTATAACTCGCCGATGCTACGGCGCCACAATCCTGCTCTGTCTTTCTCTCATGTAAACCCTGCGCTCTAGGCAGTTACCTCCTGATATGAGTTTGAGTTTGAACCACAAGAGCATGTAAGGGGAACAAAAAAATATTTTACACTCACTACGAAGCTTGCTCTTTTAAACCTATTAAACTATAAAGTGAAGAGGTAATTCTTGGAGAATGGGATTACAAGTCATAACATACAAAACACAGGACATTCACTGTTCAATATCTCCGATGCCTCCGTTCAATCTCGAATGGGGAAAGGATACCTCTCTGTAAGGGCAGCTGCGCGTATAATATTGAGGCAAGAGTTGCGCAATCACAACGAAACCTCTCCTTAATCGGCACTGTTTGAGTCCAGTGGTAAGGAGAATTCAAGGACGACTAGAAACAATGCCGAGATAAGTGGGGAGCACATACAGAAACTGGAAGTCCCAAATGGTCACCCATTTAGTATTGATGAGATTCAACGTGGCTTAACTTCGGTGATCCAGTTTCACAACTACTCCTCGCTCACATACTCTGACGAAATCGGTTAAAATGTTTACAAACTCTTGTTCACTCGTGAAATCTTTTTCTTCGTCTTCCTCTATTCCATTTCACACTCTCTATTCCTCTATTTCTCTTTTCCTCCCATTCTTTCGCTATCCATCTTTTATGCAAGCCCCTTCTCTATCTATTTATCCACAAATGTTCCTAACGATATTTCTCAGGCTATCCATCTTCAAATTCAATTCTCAGGCTTCCTTCATCTATAAATATCTCTGTCTTTTCACGTTCTCCCACACCCTGTGTCTCCTTATCTTTCCCACTGCTTTGTAAACCACATTCCCTTCTCTTTTTCTCGCTACATAAAAGTTTTATCATTACTTCGCTCCGTCATCCCATCTATCCGTTTTTTGTCCCTGTCCAGCATTTATAACGTTCTTTGTTTTTCTCTCTTCGATTGTTTTCAGAACATCTCAGTTGATCTAAATCTCGCTTTCTATCCTCCCCCTCTCTGTCTCTCTCTGTCTCTCTCTCTCTCTACATCTAGTTTTCTTGCTTTCCCCACCGCCCCTTCCGATCTTAAAGGCATGTTTCTGATTATCACAAAAAGCCCGTAACAACGTGATTTCAATAAACATGTCCACAGCATATTCAGAATTAAATTTCTTTAATAAAAATGCAGGTTATTATTTATTCAAATAAAATAAAACATAATTCTAGAAAAGAGTATAGATATCGCCAACGGTTCTTCGTATTGCTTTCGGCGAAATCGCTTTGAAGTAATTTTTAAAACAACTCATGCATTTTACATTATCCGATATAAAAGTATTTATATATATATATATATATATATATATATATATATGTGTGTGTATATATATATATGTATATATGTATATGTATATATATGTATATATATATATGTGTGTATATATATGTATATATATGTATATATGTATATCTATATATATATATGTATATATGTATATGTATATATATATATGTATGTGTATATATATGTATATATCTATCTCTCTCTCTCTCTCTCTCTCTCTATATATATATATATATATATATATATATATATATATATATATATATATATATATATATAATAAATTCTACAGCCAAACAACAAATCCTTCTGTTCGGGGCGTTGTCTCAGTTGGTAGAATGCTTGCCTCGCATATAAGAGGCTCGGGTTTCGAATCCTTAGTTCGGATGTGTATAACTGATGAGCTCAAATTAGGGCGAAACTTGTGTCTTGGACTTCCGATCCGTTGACTGGCAAGGCTGCGACGTTGTTTTCTGTTAAATCTATTATCATATACATCTCTCACATTCTGAAAATCATATATATATATATATATATATATATATATATATATATATATATATATATATATACATTGGCGTGTGTGTGCGTTTGTGATCTATAATATAAATCTCACATGTCTGTGTAAATTTATGTTTGGATGTATACCAACAACTTTCGATTGGGGCGAAGGATTTTCAAAAGATCGGTATCATTTTGAAGCATCACCCGTCGGACGACAAATATCGAAAAATTGACCGAAAACATAGATTGTTTCACCCTCAACGAGGTATTTTTTTACAAGAAAGGTCATTTTCTTCGCCGATATTTTCGAAAGTCGTACCCACTTTTAGATTGACTAGCTCTTATTTAAACCTTCGCCACTTTCGGTTTGGCGATGGACGCAAACTTTAAAACGTCAGGTTTTTTCACCTTCCTTTCCTCCTTCGCCGTACCAGTTTGAGCCTGCGTACTACTTTTTTTTAATATCTGCTCAACACACTCCTCCAAACACCTCGGTAACGCCGGGCACCCAGGCTAGTTTTATATATATATATATATATATATATATATATATATATATATATATATATATATATATATATGAGGTGACTCCAAAAAATCGGACGCCAAAACCCCTAAAAAAACAGGCCCCCTCTAATTCGGCCTCGTTTCTTAGTATTTTGTCCGAATGAAATGAGACTTTGGTCATAACTCGTTTATTATATTCAAAACATCACATCAAAACACTAGGGTCTTTGGCTTTTTTTTTTCTCCATGGACTGTAAAATGCTCAGAAAAACAATTGAATGAATATCTTCTTTTTTTTGGAGGGGGGGTCAACCTGTATAATACTTATGTAAATCTCCTCAGAGTTCCAGCACTTTTTCTATAAACTTTGCAAAAGAATTTGCGTAATCGCAACAGCAGTTTACGATTGATATCTCATTGGCAGCGACCATTGAGCATCACTCGGAGTTTGGTGGCAATAAGCGTGCTCTAGATCAGTATTCTTTGCATCCATCAAGTGTAATTCTGCCTAGTGCTTTCTCTCCTCGGCCTTTCACTCCTCTTGGACCCTTGTTTCTTATTTTGTGTGGTGCCAGTTTATGGTTGCATACACGGAAAATGGGGACGGTAGGCAGCCTTTCAAGGGGATTGACTTGCAATTATTCCGACTCGGTCTTCATGATACTATGTGACGTTTCTTTCTGCTTTATATCTTTAGCAGTTGCTGCATATTCAGTTATTGTATGACGCTCAAGTGTGTTTGTATTTGCATTTTTAATATTTCTGCAGTTTTCATCATTGTTACCGTTCCATCTTCTCAGCCATCTCCCCCCTGATTTAAGTTTCTCCTATTCTCTTTTCGAAGTTTTTCGGTAATATTCCTAGCGCTTTTTTCTTCTTCTTCTTCTTCTTCTTCTTCTTCTTCTTCTTCTTCTTCTTCTTCTTCTTCTTCTTCTTCTTCTTCTCCTCCGCCTCTGTTCCTTCTTCTTCTTCTTCTTCTTCTTCTCCTCCTAGTTTTGGTTTTGTTACACCTACTCTTCCTCCTCCTCCTCCTCCTCCTCTTGCTATAACTAATAATACTACGTATACTACTTATACTACTATTATTTTTTTTTAAATATTTTATAGACTACACGTGACTCGTAGGGTCAGTATGTTATATTAGCTATGGAACTCATGCATGAACGTGACACTTGTGACGTAAAGAAAATAGTTTTTTGTGACATAACACAAACATTTCTATGAAAGCATATTAAAATGAAATAAGAATATACTTTCGTAGATAGATTTCTATGAGTCGTTCCGTTTATAATTGTTTATTAAAAAAAATAACTTACATACATTGAATTATAAGTGATTTAACATACTTATAGGTAAATGTTCACTGAAAAGATACCATAATACTTAAGTTAAACTCAAATTTTGATATATCTTTTAATTTAAACGCGAAAAAAAAAACTATTGTGACGCTGAAAACGTACACAGTAAAACAATACGTTTTCTTGTCGGGTTGATTATTTATTTCTAACGCAATTAAAAAAAAACATATTTTCGAGGCTATTTATTTATGTTGGTAGTGTAGAAGGAAAAGAAAATTTCTAAATAATAACGTTAATATTTTATTTGCGCAGGTCAAATTCTGCAAAAGTAGTGATTTGTGTTTATTTGTTTACGTTGTTATGGGTTTATGTTTATGTACGCATGCGCAATCGGAAGTAGTAAACCGGTGATGGTTACAGCACCCTTCCAAGGTCATTTGAGTTTTATAATACTATAGAATTGTCTTTATTTTTTATACCGCTACTGTTATATTCGCTGTAATCTCTGTCAAAGTTTTATTTACTACATTGTACCTTAATCAATATTATCCTATCACCCGTTTATATTATATTATAATATCATTTGATCGTTATCCAATTATTCGTTTTGTCCATATTAGTTAGTTTATTCTCTACTGTAATCATATACTTGAACATATTTCATACCATCGAACCCGAATAATATTAACTATTTATCACAGTTATACTCTCTAATCTTATCCCTGTCAGTAATCTGCAATGTGTAAGTAGTTCATTTTGGTTTGATTACAATTCCTCCATTATCTCAATTTCCCTCGGCCATTCCTCCTATTTCCAACTCTACGTTTTATCTCTTGGCGGTATATACTTATATTTCATATTTAATGCACCTATCGCTTGACATCGTATTTCTGAATTGTTAGTTATCATCTTATTTCCCATATTGATAATAAGCATTAGACTTGGAAATGCCAAGGCATAAAGAGCTTTTAAACCCCTAATCCTTTTTTAGGATTTTTACTTACTGAATTTATGATTCTATATGCATCAGTATATACATTTGCATTGCCGATATTTTTCTTGCATCTAAGCTATACGTCGAATGATAATCTCTCCATCGTTTCGATAAGTCAGTATTTGTAAAATCTAATTTATAAAACTCATAATGTCTGTCTGTAAGTCTCCATATTTTCAAACTCTATATCTTCCGAAACTAAAACACGCAGAACGGGGTTAAGGGCCTCAAATGATTGGATTTTTTTTACGAACAGTTCTTTTATGGGTATTTTGTTTTTTTAAAACCGTTTCAAAAGGGGTCAAAATGGATCACAATTGAAAATAAATCATTATATATTTTCTACATTCATCTTTTTTTATGTAAAACAGTTCATACGCGCGCCATTTGGAGCAGGGAATATAACAATGATGTCTTCGGTTTCCATTTTAGTTGACGGCACCTAATCACATTTTTATTTTAATTTTTACTTTTAAAACCACGACTCTATAACAATATACATGGACAAATTAAAATGTGTGTGTATGAATGTGACCATGTCTGAGGACACGTCTAAACCTATATACTCAAATACTTTTTTGTCTATATACTTGAAAGTTAGTATATAGATTATTCAGACATGTGAAACACTTTTTAATCGGTTTTCCTCCCAAGAAAGGGAAGCTTATGGGTAAAAATAGAAAAATTAATACGTGAATGTGATTGGATTTTTTTCTGTTTGTCTACAGTTTCACAAATGCGCATGCGTGAATCGTTCCCGTTATATAGTGGTTATGTTAAAAATGAACAGGTTAGAAAATACTTCTTCAGAATCGTCTCAAGCTGGCTAAACACTTAAACTACATGACTAACTGTCTTTAGGTTTTGGTTTCGATCTCAGCTAGAGTATTTTTTTTTTTTACTTAAAAGAAGTGAAATGTTTAGACAAACGATACTCAGATGAACATGCTTAATTTTTCCCCCGTTTTTTACTTAATTATTTTGAAGGAATTAAACGCTACGTTTAATACCTACGGTATTTCTCTTTACAGTAAATAAGTGTTCTGCATTAATTAAAATATAACATTTATGTGTGTATTACAACCGTGTACATGTATGTATGTATGTATGTATGTATGTATGTATATAGGTATGTATGCATGTATGTATCTATGTATGTTAGTATGTATGTACGTGTGTTTGTGCGCGCACGGGGGTGTTGCTATAATTTTCAATATCATGATGGCTATTTATGCTTGCCTCCCAGTTTTATTAATATATTTTCTAACAAGAGTTTACTTTGCTCTGTGGTCCGTAATTCAAATTGAATGTGAGTATTTGTATTTCCTGAGGTGACGAGCATGTGCACTACCGCCGCGTTTCCATAGAGAACTAAACTCCTGTCGCCGACTCAAGAATTTGCGTGGACAACCTTTACCATACTCACCTCCTCCCGATAACCGCGTAAAGAGATAAAAAATAATTCCTGCAGTGAAAAGGTGGAACACAAAGTAATCTTTCTAATTCATGGGGACAATGAATACACGTAAAAACATGTTATTTCGGTGCAAATATTTCAAACTGTCTTGGATATGGTGAGAAAGTGATACAGAAAAAAGATATATTAGACGAGAAAGATATTGGGGAAACGAAATAATAAAAGAAGGCACAAAGATAGCACCGAGAGATTGATGATCCAGTAGGTAGAGAAGGAAAGATTAAAGTAAAGAGATTGGAATAGAGAGAGGCATTATAGTGAGAAAATATAGAATGGAATAAAGAATAAGAGAGAGACTCGAAAGAAAATTTAGCAGGAATAGAGAAAGAGGAGGAGAGGGAGGAAAAGAGAGATTATAGTGAAAAGATATAGATTAAAAGAAAGACGAGTGAGACTCGAGTTAAAAGGAGGCAGATATGAATAGAAAGGTAGTGTAAGAAAAATATAACAGAGATGCTCTACTTAAAAGTGGACTACGTCATAGAGAGAGAGAGAGAGAGAGAGAGAGATGGAAAGAGTGAGGGGGTTAGGGTTAGGGTTAGGGTTAGGGTTTGAAAGAGACAGACTATAATAAAAGACAAGAAAGCGAGAGACGAGTAAAAGCGAGACTGGAGAAGAGACATGTCAGTGTTGAGAAAAAACAAACGATAATGGTAAAGAAATAGATTATTGTAGAGAAAGAGGGATTGAACGCGAAAGAAAAAGAGACAATTTAGTACTGAGAAAAGACTTAGAGAGACAAAGAGAAAAAGAGAGAGAGAGAGGATGCGGGAGAGAGAAAGTAAGAGAAAGGGGGGGTAGAGAGAGGAGAGAGAGAGAGGAGGGAGAGAGAGAAAGAAAGAAAGGGAGAAAGACAAAAAGATTGTTGCAATGAAAGATTTGAGTAGAAATATTACAAGTTTTTTTTTCAAAGTAATGCTTCCTATTTTCTGCCCAAATGGATCAGAGAAAATCATGAATTTGATTGTTATGATGATTTAACTCATCCATTCATGAGCAAGACATTCAGTTTTATTTTTCAGGTGTAGACGATGTGAGATTCTAAATAAGCAGCCGATGTTATAAACATACGTCAGAAGTTCAGATACGTCATTAGATTCCGGGTAAAATGGCAGCCAGAATGGAGGTTACGAGGTTGAAATATAAATTCTGTAGCACAAAAGATCGCTTATTTTAATGGGACTACTCCTGTGTCCATAGTTCTTCAACATTTTTGGTAAAAAAAATACAGGTATTCCTTTTGCACCGTCGGTCGTAAAAAAAGATAATCGATTAGAGGTATATAGAATAGAGAAATTGAATTCAAAACGAAAAATACAGATATGGATATTAAGGATAAAGGGTTTGCTATTAGAGAAGAAAGCAATATGGGATTTGTTGTGGTACCCAAAGTGGGGACGGAGAAAGTGAGAAAAAATTTAGATGTAAACAGAGAAAGTTCAAAAGGGGAGATTTAAAGTAGAAATGATGAGAATACAGAGAGGGGATACTAGAACCAGTTTATCCTGCATTGATAGAGTTCAAAATAGTCTTCGTAGCTTAGTAGAGGGTGCCCATCTCTATTCCTAGCAACCTCTTTCCAACAGAAGAAACGTTGTGAGCTTGTCTCTGCTTTATCGTCTTTTTCATGCCAAGTACTTGTCTGAGCTTCAATCTCTGGTTCCTCCTCGCCAGACTTTCACGAAAAACAATCGTCTATCGAAAACCGCTATCAATAATCGCCCACACTCTTTATCTCTGCCTCAGCCTAAACGTAGATTCCATAGTACAAGCTTCTTTCTCAGATGTGCACGCCTGTCAAACTGTTTTCCGTTTTCCTGCTTTCCAGCTACCTACAATTTGATTGTATGCAAGTCCAACGTAAACAAGTTCTTGATGAACCTCACCCCCCCTAAAGTAATCGAATTAACAAAATCTCCACTACTTATAATTACTAAGCTACAATAGCATTGCCTAACCTTTTTTCTCGAGTGGCCTCCGGGCCTTGATATATGGTTAATTCGTTGCACCAAAAAAAAAAAGAGGAAGGGAATAAAAGAGAGAGTATGCAGGGAACGGGAGAGAATGGAGAAGAAAGAAGGCCGCCAAAGTTTGGTACACACATAAACTTTTAAATCCTGATAGAGTGTTTAACAATCGATTAGGGCACTGATAAAATTAGGAGATAGAAAGAGAGAAAAGGAAATGTAGAAAAGAGGAGAGATAGGATCCGAAAGATAGTAGAGTTTGAAGTAATGACGTATTCCATACAGATTGATTTGCCCATAAAAAGAGGGAGGAAAAGGGTGAATGCGTATGAGAAAATGGAATAGAGATAACAACTAAGAGAGATTCCCTTCGGGACTAGATCAAACTGTAGTAGCTGTTCTTCAGATGCTACACTTCAATTTCTTGTTCTCTGTCAGTGGAGGAAAAATCCTTCACGACTGAGACACTTTTTATTTTTTGTTCTTTTTCTCCACGTTCAAAAACGACCCTGGTATCTTACTCTGTCCACAGAGAGGCATTGTAAATAGGAACTAAAAGAGAGAGAGAGAGAGGGGGAAAGCGAGAGAGAGAGATTTTGAAGTAATGTTAGATTAGATATACATAGATTAAGAGAACAAATGTATGAAAGATAGAAAAGGAAAGAGAAAGAGAATTGAGTAGTAAAAAACGTGAGTGAGTGATTGGAACACACTGAGAAATACGCATTTTTAAGTAGAGATATTTTGGTGCAGGGAGAGATATAAAATGAGTGAAAAAAGTAAAATCTTTAAGTATAGAGAGACAGAATGGTGTGGAAAAATGTCGGATACGTCGCCAGAATAATACTAAAAGGTCGTCGGTAAAATCGATACCCTATAAGAACATCCACATTCGGCAGTTTTGAGAGTATCAATTCCCGGCTGCGACTTGCTGACGGCGTTTAAGAAACTGACGCTACGAAATGTGTGTATTTACAAAATGGCGGTCATAGCAAACAAACAAGTCATTGGCCTCCAAGATTTTCGTCATCAAGGACGAGAATCGACGCTGCCATTAAGCACGGTGGTGGCGATATAAGGCCAGAGCTGTTGTAGTATTGGGTAGAGTGGAAGGGTGCTGGTCTCGTAAATGGGCAAGATTTTAGACTCATAGACTATTTTTCAGAGATGTTTGCAAAAAGGTGGACCAATTATAAAACACGATATTGATGTCAAGACCAATAGTAAGTTTTTGGAGATGTGGGTCTTGATGGGGAGATTCGCAAATATTACCGTGGCGTTTACTGCCAAGGCTATCGTTTACACTTTCTGTGTCTTTTCCTTTCTTCCTACATCTCTTTCACTTTTCTTCATCTCCCAATACACACAAACACACACACATACACACACTTATATATATATATATATATATATATATATATATATATATATATATATATATATAAATGCATATTTATTGAAAAATTAATAAATATGTGCATAGATGTGTATACATGTCTATGTATTTTATATATATGCAGTTTTAAAAAAATGTAAGCACGTATGTCTAGATATATCTATATGAAAACCACATATATATGTACATATATATATAAACATACCTGTATGCATTTATATGCACACACACACATATATATACATATATATATATATATATATATATATATATAGTATACATAAACGTATGCACGTTATATACGTATATATATATATATATATATATATATATATATATATATATATATGTAAACTTATATATAGATATCATTTTAGAAATATACAGATCTGTATGATTTTTTTTTTATTTCTGGCATAACAAATGGTATTTCCTTGGAGTGAATACAATAAAGGCGTCTTCGTTTTAAATAGACAGGCATTACAATACATCCTTATGAATCAACTGTTTCGATTTTATTTATTCATACTTCCTTTCCCCTTTTATTTCTGTATATATATATATATATATATATATATATATATATATATATGCGTGTATATATACGTGTGTATATATATATGTATACATATATACTTATATATATGTGTGTGTGCGTGTGTGTGTGTGTAGATATAGTGTTCTTTTGCTTATATGAAATATAGTATGTTCGTGGTTGTCACCTTATAGGCGCCTTCATAGCTAAGTTTAAATGACATTATTAGATCTATAACTTATTAGGTCAGTCCCTGTTCGGTCAGTCACGTTACAAACCCTAAATGCGCAGCTAAAATTGGCATACGATATCTTCGATGCGGAAAAATAAACAGTTATAATTTCACTTTGTATGTCACAATTCAAACTAACGTAGCGTTTTCGTCGGTTTTTTCACGCTCAAATGTGAAAACGCTTTCTAATTGTGAGAATCATTTTTTCTGAATGGACGCAACTCGTTTGATAGTCGTCAAATTGAAACTAATAAAATCATCTGCACATTTGTTGATCCGTCACGCTTAGATTTTGTAGTGGATTGTGATTGCTTATCGCACTTATGGAATGGACGCACCTTAAGAAATTTTGTGTTTTGTTTGCTCTAAAAGATTTGTACATCTTAGTGAATGATGTTCGATTTATTTAGGCTTATTAACGACGCCAGGGTAAGGATCAGGGTAAGGGCATGGGTTAACTTTGGATGAAGTATCGACGTGATAAAATCGTGGATAAGTTTACACACGATTCATAGACAGGATTCTGAACGTTGTTTTTTGGGGATATGAAAAAAATGATAGGGGACTCTACGCGTGGAGTCAGTTCAGAAAATATTTACGAATAATGACCTACAAGACACACAATATATCACATAACTTATAGTAATATATATGCTAAAGAATATTTTGAATGGTCCATTTAAAGATCTCACATAAATCCCGTACATCCCTCCCCCGTCTACCTCTCCTCCCCCTCTCTCTTTCTCCCTCTGTTTGTCTGTCTGTCTCTCTCTCTCTCTCTCTCTCTCTATATATATATATATATATATACATACATATATACAAGTATATATATATATATATATATATATATATATATATATATATATATATATATATATACACACACACATTATAATGGAAAACTCAACCCGTCTTT